>NC_067493.1:19750920-19942050 GCF_947179515.1 Apodemus sylvaticus | reverse complement strand
AACAGCCACTAAATCTGTTTTTGATAGTGCTGGGGATTGAACCTGGGGCTTTGTGCATGGTAAGTAAGTGTCCTACCAACGGTGCTATATACCCTGTCAGTTTTACCAATTTCTTCAAGATGTTCTGCAAGTTTCCATATTTTAGTAGTGTGGATAGTTATTCTGGATCTTTTGGCTTACAGTTGAAACCTCCTTATATACTCCTCTTGTGATCCAGGTATCATGACTTTGCAGTCTGTAAACAGGGTTAATGATAGTACCTGACCAATACTCTCTCTTCCTCTTTCCCTCTTTCTCCCTCCTTCCCTCCCTCCCCACCCCCATTCTGTATTATTACCACTCAGACTTTTGTCCTGTGTTTAGGATCAGCAGTGGCCTGTATTTAGTCTCTGCAGGATGGAGAGTTCCTTGAGGGTAAGGGCTGTCAAGGCGACTAGGTGGACCCCACCGTCCAGTGCAAATTACCCCTTAATGGTGATGATCTTTAAGGACAAAACACTATAAAACTATACTCACTCTACTGGTAATAATGGAGCAGTAACAGCAACAAACCTTCAGGTGAAAACCTAAGACCATTATGACCTACAAATTCTCATCTGACCTAAAAAAAAAAAAAGTTTACATTGTATGTCCTTACCAGCTTATTTTCTGCCACTGTAACAGGTTCATTTGGGGGGCAAATTTCTTCATTTTCTCTATTTGAATGTCCTTGAAAATGACAGGGGAAGAACATCAAAGCCCCTTCACAAGGACTTCCTGTGGTGGGTGCACAGGTGTAGCTGTCGTTCTCTGTCATCTGTTCTAGCTTTCTGGGCTTGCTGAGCTGGATGGCGGCACAGGTGAGGCAGATTGGCCCTACCAAGCATTACCTTTACCTAAGGCAGACAGATCTGACATCTTTCCGTTTTTGAAATGGCTGATGGAGGGAAGCTTATTAACTTGTAAAATCAAACACGTTTTACTGAGAAACTGCTCTGTGAATCTGGGATTCACCTGTGAAACACAGACAGGCCCCCTCCTTTCTTGGGACTTGCTCACAGGTTGTGTGGGAGACATTTATCAATGGAAAGATTTCATGGGGGTTCTGGGGAGATGCTCCGTGGATAAACTGCTTGTTGTAAAAGTAGTGTTTGGACTCGCAGAAGTCAGGGCAAGAGGGGCTGGAGAAGTGGTTCAGTAGTTAAGAGCACTGGCTGCTCTTGCATAGGTCTCAGGTTCAATTCCCAGAAACCACACTGAGACTCACAACTAACTGTAACTCTAATTTCAGAGGATCTAATGCCCTCTTTTAACAGTGGGCATTGCACAAAATGCACAGACACACATGTAGACCAAACAGGGATCCACATAAAAATTATTAAAAATAAAAAAGCAGAGAAAGGATGGTGGCCATCTGTAATTCAAGCATTTGGGAGACAGAGACAGGAGATCTCTAGGTAAGCTGGCTAGCTAGACAAACTGGAAAGCTACAGGTTCAGCAAGAGACCCTGTGTTAGTCAATAAAAGTGGAGAGCAATAGACGAAGATACTCTGCCCTCCACAGGCACATGCACACAAGTGCATCTTCACAGACGCTTGTGCCCATGGACAAGTACACCACACATACACACAGGCAAAAAACCAACTGCTTAATGATCCTATCTTATAGGGCCAGAGAGAGAGTCGAGTACTTTCCATGAAAGCATGAGGACTTGAGTTCGAAGCTTAGCCTCCATGTGAAAAGGCTTGCACAGTGGTGTGTGTTTGTAATACCAGTGCCAGGGAAGCAGGGGTAGGAGGGTCTCTAGGTCGTAGTGAGAGACCTATTTCTTTTTTATTACCCCCTCCCCACCACCAAGATAGGGTTTATCTATGTAGTCCTGGCTTAAACTGGCTCTGTAGAACAGGCTGGCCTTGAACTCACAGAGATTCTCCTGCCTCTGCTTCCTGAGTGCTGGGACTAACCAGCAAGAATCAACCACCACTCAGCTGAGAGACCTCTTTCAAAAAACAAGGTAGACAGTGTCTAGAGAGATGGTTCATTGGCTGCTCTTGCAGAGACCCAGGGCTCGATTCCCAGTACCTACATGGTATGGTTTGTAACTTCCGCCAGTTTTCCTAATTTCAGATCCCTTTTGACCATGAGTGCCTGGTGGTGTGTACTGTCATATGGATCACATTTGGTGTACTCTGGCCTGAAGGATAAAGCTCATCCATCCATGCATCCATCCATCCATCCCCAGAAGTCACACATCCCTTGAAAGAACTATGCTGGTTCCCAGCCCCTGTCCAAGTACTTCTAAGACACCCTAAGCTGCCACACCTGCCTGGTGACTGCATCCATAAGTCATCCCTGTCACACCTTCCTGGATGCCCTTCCTCAGAACTCTTACAGCAGCGCAGTCTAAGTAATTCTGTCTCCTGTATTCCTACTGCAGCAGCAGCAGCATGTGATAGCAAAGGCACACACTAGAACACTGGCTCCTTTGGGTCACTCAGAGGATTAAATGGGATGATATGCAAATGATCTTTGGCCTAGTGAACTCAAGGCATGAGCTCAATCAATGTGTGCTGCTTCTGGGTCCAACTCTTCCTCAAGCTGGCTGTGTAGGCTTTAGATACAGGACACCTGAGTCAATTCCCTGGGCACAGTGGGGACATCACCCATAAACATTGACATTATATTCTACAAGGAGACATGTTTCTGATCTACCAGTACCTATCAAAGCAGACACAAAAGACGATGTATCCATATCCCCAGGGTATAACAAAGCAGTGTTAGTACTATTCAAAAACTTGAAGCCTTCTGGTACTTTCTACAGAGTTCACAGTCTATCCCAGAGGCCCTTTCTACCTCTCTGTGTCCATCTGTGCAAAGTCCCCTGGGGAGTGGGAGGAGGTCTTGCAGCTTCCCATGTGCCACATGACCTTCAAGTCTTTTCGTGCACTCTTGCTTTCAAATGGATATGGTAAACTTTTATCTCATGTCCATCAGGCTGCCCAGTCGTTCCCCATGTCCTCAGTTCTTCCAGGAGACCCCTGCATGACTACAAGTCCTACAAGAGACCATCATTTTTCTTCATTCTTTCAGCCCTCATTTAAGCCAGCTTCCTGCAAGATGGCTAAGTCCTTCAGAGATGACTACTATCCACTAAGGACAGGGATCATCAGGGCCAGTGGCGATACCAACTTTGCTAGGTGTGTGTGTGGTCTGTTCTGCTAAACCCCACTGTTCTCTTTTTCACTGCTCCCAGGAAACACACTAGGCCACACCCTAATCTAACTGGCTCGATTGCAGCACAGAGTACTACTATTCTAAGGGCTTATCCCCCTAAACCCCGTTTTCCAGATGGAGAAGTTGAAGTTCTTAAGCCAAGATGAGGTTTTTTTTTTTGTTTTTGTTTTTCAAATCTGTCCAGAATTTGTTTGTAAATATTCTACAAGGAAACCTAGGCTTTTTATCTGGGTCTTTCTAGGCATAACTGAATGCTTGTTTGGAGCTGGTTCACTCTGGATTCTCCTTTATACTCTATAGTCCTACAGACTACAGCCAGTTCTGTAATCTTTTCTTTCCTCTCTGTCCTGTGCCTTAGTTCTTGTGCCAGGGCCAAGCCACCGGTGATCCATTCCAAACCACCACAGTCAACGGCAGGAACCCAGAGAGAACCCACAGGTGGGACCCTAGGATGGGAGCTGGGCGGCAGAATTGGTGGGAAGAACCAATACAATACAACCATGAAAGAGTCAGGGATGTGGGGAGTCTGGCTCAATGACAGACTGGCTAGGAGTGGTGTGTGGGGGGGTGGAGGGTCAAGCAGAGCACGCATCCGCATCCTTTCAATATTCTCCCCACCCCGCACCCCAGGCCTCTTCACATTTTTTTCCCCTTCTGAAAATATTCCTTAAAGAGGTGCTTGCTTTTGGCAGGTCTGACCCAGTCAGAGCAGATCCCAAATGCTAGAAGGAAGCTGTTTTATTTTGGCTAAATATTGGTGGTGGGTAAAGGAACTCACAGGGCTCTCAGAAACTGGCCTTGATGAGCACCTTAGATGGCAGCACAGTCTATATCATCTGAGGCCAGCAGATGCCAAAGGCTCAGGGATGCTGGTCCTACCAGTCTGGTCAGACTTTAGGACTGGGGCCAGGAGCAGCTGGAAGATCTTACTCCTCATGGTATGTGTAGGGGGATGCCGTTGATTTGGAAATGTTCCTTTTGGGACAGTGGTGTAGGGAAAAAAAAGGTATTAAAAAGGGTAAGAAAGGGAGAGACAGAGTAGGGGAAGAGATTTGTGGTAGGTAGATTCTAGGCCCTGACAGCCCTTGGAGTCCCAGTGTAGTCCTATCTCAGAGATTGGGGTGGAAGGGACAGGCTAGGTGCTGGGGACAGAGCTGGTCATCTCACAATCTTCTGTCTTTTGTCTGAGTTAGGAGGTCTGTTGAGGGTACTGGGCTCAAGGAGGTATGTAGTGTGTGTGTGTGTGTGTGTGTGTGTGTGTGAGAGAGAGAGAGAGAGAGAGAGAGAGAGAGAGAGAGAGAGAGAGGAGAGATCACTCATGGGCCCGGGTCTGTGTTGGGCCTCTAGGTTCCTGTATATTTAGGGGTACCTAAATGACCTCACTCTATCTCTCAGATGGTTGGAGAGGGTGTGTCTATGGGGGATGGGATTTAGCATTATCTTTTGGGAAGTCCTGAGTGTTCATTTCTTAAGGAAGATGCAATCTAGACGGCTCAAGATCAGCAACAGGGTATGGTCGGTCCTCTCAGAGGTTGAGGGTCCTCTCAGAAGACTAGAAGTAATTTTTTGTCTTTTTTTGTTTTTTGTTTTTTAGTGGAGCCCTTGAACAGGAGGGGTGCCAAGCGAGCAGGCTGAGCTGATGTCTCTGGATTCAGTTGGGAATCTTTCCATTTAAGAGGCGAGGCATGGGTTTCTGTGGAGTCAGAAGGAAAGAGTATAGGACTCTGATCTTGGTCTCCTTGGAGAGGATGAGGGTGTAGGCCAGACATAGGAAGCCAAGTGAGGGGTTTAGGGGGACGTAAAGGCAAGAGATGTGCAGATGGGAGGGGTCCTGGGACTCCGGTTGTGGACTGGAGGGGGACGCTCATGGTGGTGGGGGGGCAGGTCTGCACACTGGGGGATGGGGAAGCCCTGGACAGGTTCTCAGAGAGGAGTCCTGGGAAAGATGAACAGAGGTCCTGAGCCTGTGGGGGTGTCGCGAAGAGACATGGGGTCCTAGAAGCCCTGGGAGGGATCCTGAGGGGATCGGGAAGGAGGGTGGGCGGAGGCCGGAGTTCTAGGGTCCAGGGCTGGGAATGCCAAGGCTCCTAGCGCAGATTCTGGAGGCCAGGCGACCCTAGGTCACGCTCCTGGCTTGGCTTCCCCGCGGGGCCCCGCAGCACAGACGCCCCCAGGAGAAGAGGCCCGGTTCGGGGCCGCCCTACCTGCGCCGAGAGCGCCGCCATCGCCGCGCCGCGCCTCGCCTCGCTGTCCCTGCGCTGCGTCGTCAGATGCTCCTACCCGCGGTCGCGTCTGCTCGAGGGTCCCGCAAACCCCGCGGCCCGGCCCCTTCCAGTCAGCCACCCCCGGGGACCGTGGCCGTCGCCGGCTCCGCCACTGCCATTTCACCCGCTGACAGGAGCCGCTGCCCCGCCCCCTCCGTCCCCCCGCCCCCCGCCCATCCCAGTCAGCCAATTCACCGCCCCCTTAGGTCCTTGGCTCCGCCCACCAGAGAAGAATGACATGAGATCTGACCAATCCATAGCCACCCCATGAGGCGGACCCTGGCGGAGAGGAGCGAATTGAAATGAGAGAATCTGTGATAGACGTCTAATCTTGCCTATCAAGGTAAGTAGTGATATTGATCGACTACTAATAGTGATGGGCAAGAGGTGTGCCTCTGAAGGAAAGCTGCGGCCTTGACTAAGCTCCTCCCAGAGCTGGGATTTCTACCCAATCAGAAGAGGTTCTGAGACGTCCATTACTATCTCCTCTTCAAACCTCGGCCCTGGTAACTGTTGAGATGGGAGGGGTGTGCTAGGAAAAAGACTGACATCTAAGCAGTCTTGTATTTGACCAATGGAGTCGTGAGCCTGGGAATGAGGTTGGCGTCCTGGGTGGTAGGATTTAAGGCCATGGGCGGAATGAAATGGAGGAGTTAATGAGGAGGCGTGTCTCCGTGCAAGGATAGGCGGGATCGGACAAGGGCCTGGCTCCTGGCTTGGGTTTTAGAAGGAGAGTATCCAGAAAGCTCCTCTTCGGAGTCAGGATCTGTGTGGTGGCCGGGTGGTTAGGTCAGGTCCCAACCCTTGCTGGGTGAGTCTGGCATCAAAACTCCGATTGCATCCTTCACCTGCCCCAACCCTTCTCTCTCCTGGGGCGGGGCGGGGCGGGGCGGGGCGGGGCGGGGCAGGGCGGGGCGGGGGTATAATGCTGCGGAGAGGGTGTCTGGTCTCCTTTAGGTCCAGAGCCACGCACGCGAGAGCTACTTGTAAATGCCTGAAGAATGAATGAATGGGACCATGATTCTTGTGCCGACTCCTCCTCATCCTCCTTTTTCTCCTCCTCCACTTTCTCCTCCCACTTTCTGATTTCATTTTTTATTTTTTGAGAGAGACTCTTGTAGACCAGGATGGCCTTGAAATTTTCTATGTAGCAGAGACTCCCACCTTCACCTCCCACTCACCACCTTAACCGGATTCTAGATTCTTTTTTTTTTTTTTTTTTTCCCGAGACTGGGTTTCTCTGTGTAGCTCTGACTGTCCTGGAACTCACTCTGTAGACCAGGCTGGCCTCGAACTCAGAAATCCGCCTGCCTCTGCCTCCCAGAGTGCTGGGATTACAGGCGTGCGCCACCACCACCCGGCTAGATTCTTTTAATAAGTGAGGTCAGAGAGCATGTATGGCCCATCATTGACAGCTAGCAAGACTTAATAAGTGGATTACTCCAGGATGTGGGTATGGGCCTTGGACAGGGTGGGGCAGGGAAGGATGTGTCATAGAAGGAGAGGTGAGATCATAGGTTCAGCAGGAGATGGCTGAAGTAGTGCAGTGCAGCCTGATTCACACAAGGCTACAAAAAAGTTCAGCATGGTGGCTGAAGATAGGGAAACAGAGGAGTCTATTCAGAATGGGGACTGTCAGGATTTCTAAGGTTGGAGACCTTAACCTTTTGTATAGTCAGGGTTTCTATCTGATAGTAAGAGTAAGAGTTGACATGTGGTTTTAAATTTTTTTTTTATTTCTTTATTTTTGAGATAGGGTCTCACCATAGCTCAAGCTGGCTTCCAACTCGCAGTGCATTTTAGACTGGTGTCAAACTCAGAAATTTCCTACCTCGATTTCCAGAGTGCATGGATGTGTATTGTGGTGCTGATCTCACATTCTTTCCCTCTTTTATCTATATTGCCCCATTAAAATTCTGAAGCTGTTAAGAAAATCTAGACTATTACTAAACACTAAGGTGATTAAAAACCTCCTCATTCCATCCACATTCCTGTATTTCTTTCCCTCATCTAAAAAAAAACAAAACAAAAAACAAAAAACATTTTTCTACCGTCAGTTTGTGTGCTGTGCGCTTTACCATCCTCCTACTGAGGATGTGCAGCTCAGTTGGTAGAGGGCCGACCTAGCACGCACAGAGCCCTGGGTTTGATCCTCAGTACTCTGTCCCCAGTTCAGGGGAGTTGAAGACTGGAAGACAAATTCAAGGTCATCCTCAGCTACACAGGGACTCTCACATCTCAAAAGGGGAGGGGCACCTGAACAGTTAGGTCAGGAGTTAAGATTGATAATTGCTCTGACAGAGGACCTGAGTTCACTTCCTAGCACCTACATCTGATGGCTTACAGCCACCTGTAACTCTAGCTCTAGGCTACCTTATGCCTCTTCTAGTCTCTTAGTGCAGTGAAATTATTTTGAAAAAAATTTAAAATTTCCCTATCTATCTATCTATCTATCTATCTATCTATCTATCTATCTACTTCTGTTTTTCTGGATCTCAGTATGTAGCCCTAGCTATCCTGAAACTTGTTCTATATACCAGGCTGGCCTTGAACTCACAGGGATCTGAGTACCTCTGCCTCCCAGTGCTGGGACTAAACGCATGCACTATTGCTACCCAGGTTTACTTTTTAAAAAATTAGTTCAATTTGTGTTTATGTCACCCAAAGAGGCAGAAAGAAATAATTGGATCCTCTGCAGTTGGCAAGCTGCTGTGAGCCACCCTACACGGAGGCTGTGAATCAATCAGGATTGTTCTGTGGAATAGCAGCGAGTATTCTTAATCGCTGAGCCGCCTCTTTAGTCCTCTCGATTTTCATTTTTAATTGATATAAGAAATTTTGAAAAATCTGAGGATGTAGCTCAATAGTTGAAAACTTGCTAAGTGTATGTGAGACCAAAGACTTAATCCCCAGTGCCACAAAAAAAGTTTTCTTTTCCCCCTTTGGAGACAAGACTTTATTTAGCCTAGGATGTGTACGCACTCACTAGCCGAGGATACCTTTGAACTTCTGATCCTCCCACTGCCACCTAAGTGCTTTAATTACACACAGTGCCACCAGTTGAGTTTTATATGGTGTTGGGCTTGAGTCCACAGCGTCATGCATGCTAGGCAAGCACTGTACCAACTAACCCACATCCCCAGCCCAATTATTTTTTTTATTGTTTTGAGATGGGGTGTTTATGTTCCACAGGGTGGCCTGAAACTCCTGGGCTTGGGGGATCCTTTTGTATCAGTCTTTGAAACAGCAGGAGCTTCATGTAGCACGGAGCCCTCCACGTGTGCAGCCATTTGTACCAGAAACACTGTTTTCTTCTGGCAGATCATTGCATCCGCACTGAGGCCTTTCCTGACTTGGCTCACCCCAAATAGGGAACCCACAACAGACCGAAGTAGCAGTTCTACTCAAGGACAGATGGGTGAACCGTTGAGTTTTTATTGGGGTTACTTACAGGAGCAGGGCCGACTCAGAGGCAGCTGTGTCACCAGAGCAACACCCCAGTTTGTCACCTGAGAGCTCTCTGCAGGATTCGTAGGGAATGCTATAGGTGGGCAGAGCCCTTTCCTCTGCAGCAGCAGGTGTTACAGTGACCTTGGCGGAGGAACCCTGGTGAAACATGGTGTTCAGTTTCAGCTTTTCCAGATTCGTGACGTTTTCTTACTTTCTGAGTCTTGAAAGCCTCCTTCCTCTTTCCTGGAGGGAGGAAATGGCTGTGTAACAGGGGTCATTTCTATATTCTCATGCCCTGTAACATGTACGTATGATTCACCCACTAAGATGTTCTTGGTTGTTTGGTTTTTATTTTTATTTCATGTGTATGGGTGTTTTGTCTGTATGTATATCTGTGCATCTTGTGTGGACCTGGTGCGCAGAGAGACCACAAGAAAACTCTGGATTCTCTCAAACTGGGTGTACAGATGAGGTGACCTGTGGATGTTGGGAAATAAATTTGGGTCTTCTGGAAAAGCAGAAGGTCTCTGTGTGCAGAGTGTGCTGTGCTCTGTGTGTGTGTGTGTGTGTGTGTGTTTAGGTTGTAGGATGCCTTTTAGTAGTTTTCTATTTCTACCATATAGATAGTCAGGTTCCCAGACTTAGTAATAATAATCACCTTTGCTCACCAAGGCATTGTGGTGGATCCTACTTTTAGTTTTAAATATATATATATATTTGTGACATGATTGTAACTTTAATTTTTAAGGTCTATTTTTAATGATGGCTCTTAAATGCTTTAGACCTTTTTAGAAAGGTTTTTTTTTTTGGAGCAATTCTTGTCTGTGTTGTCTGAAAATTGGCAGTTTAGTTCATAGATTAGCATCGGCAGCTCGATCTACTCGCAAACACTTCATGGATACATCAGCAATCTAGTTCAGTAGAGTCAGGTTAGCAATAGCGGTGACATGATCTAACAGAGTCAGCCAGGCCTCAGCCTTGGTGAAAGTCAGCAGGAGGGACCAGAGGTGCCAGGAGAAGTTCTCAGCTGGGCCTCTCCCAGGAAAGTGAAGATCAGTGAAGAGACCCACAAGCTTTGCAGAGTGAGCTCTGTAAGCGAGCCCCAGCGCAGCCTCTGTCACGATCCGGAGAGTCCTATTACACTCTCCAGACAGCACATGCCCTCCAAGGTCTTACCTCAGCTGATGTCACTCTGCCAAGTCTGCAGAAGCAGCAAGAAACTGCAGCACACCACCAGAAGGTTTTTGTGGTGTTTCTCTCTATAGAGTCCCAACAAATGCAGCTCAACTGCAGTGTAAGGTGGACCAACGCAAGCGTGTCTTTAGCAAAGAATCCACCATCACACGCCCTTTCACGGGCGTGCTTAGCAGACCATCCCCTCTCCTGTGTCTACTTCAGCTAAATGTTCCTTCACGAATCTGCCTTTGTCTTTCACTTGTGTCCACTTCAGCTAAACATTCCTTCACGTGTTTGCCCCAGCAAAACATCATCCAACTGATTTCCTAAGAACCCTTAAGTGGTCTTCCTGTGAAGCCTGCCTAGTCTGGAACTCTCTATGTGGACTTGGCTGGCCTTAAACTCAAGAGAGATCTACCTGCTTCTATAGGTAGGCAACCCTGCCCAGCTGCTTTTAGTATTTTAGTATTTTGTTGTTTTGTTTGTTTTCTGGTGTATATTCATTGTTATGGGTTTCATAAGGACATTTTCATACTGGCACATGCTCAAAGCTCACACCCTGTCCCCTCACCGGGCATGCCTAGTTCCCTTCCAGTTAGTCCCTTTTGTAACCGAAGCAATTTCTCTTCTATTTGCATGTTGTATCGACTGTGCTAGCTGATCTTGGTGGTCCCTGAGACTGGATCTGGAATCAACTAAAAGTTAAGCCAATAGGATTTTTGTGAGGATTTTTTTTTAATTTATTTATTATTATATGTAAGTACACTACAGCTGTCTTCAAACACTCCAGAAGAGGGCGTCAGATCTCATTACGGATGGTTGTGAGCCACCATGTGGTTGCTGGGATTTGAACTCAGCACCCTTGGAAGAGCAGTCGGTGCTCTTAACCGCTGAGCCATCTCTCCAGCCCATGAGGATTTTCCTTGATCAGGTTGTTTTAAGTGGGAAGACCCACAGTACACGTGGGTGGGAAAGTTCAATGGCAGCCGAGAGGAAGGACCCAGAAGGGGAAAGGTTCTGCTGCTGCTTCTCCTGCTTGCCTTCACTCGTTGGTAAGTTCCTTTATCCTGTTCTCGCCTCTTAAAATACTTTACCGATGTTACGACCCAGTTTTGGGCGTCCAACGTGGACTGAAGACAGAAGCTCTTCAGGAATCCTCCGGGCCTTTAGCACCAGGCTGAGATGGCTGAAGCACACAGCCTGGCATAGTGGGTCTTCTCAGTGTTTGAGCTACCCAGACTGTATCCTGCAAGCTAACCTAATAAACCTCCTCATTTAATAATTATTTATATTTTTACTTTTTATTCATGTGTATATGTTTGTGTAACTGTGGACAAGCGAATCCTAGTGGCCACAAAATCCCAAGAGGACATCAGATTCCCTGGAGCTGGAGTTAGAGGTGGTTGTGAGCTGGGGAACAACCTCGAGTCCTCAGTAAAAATAGCAGGCACTCTTAACTATTGAGACACTTCTCTAGCCTCAGAGCCCATTTAATACATATTCAGTCTATCAATTCTATTTCTGTAAAGACCCCTGACTAATATGTATCCATACATAATTTTATGCCCCCCCCACTCCCCCGCCCCTGTCTCACCCTGGCTGTCTGGAACTTCCTTTGTAGACCAGGCTGGCCTCAGATGTGGAGATCTGTCAGACTCTGCCTCCTGAGTGTTGGGATTAAGGGTGTGTGCCACCTCCCCCAAGTTAGTTATTTTAATTTTATGTGTGCGCATGTGCCCCGTGTGTGCGCAGTGCTCACAGGGTCAGAAGAGGGAGTCAGATCCCCTGGAACTAGAGTTAGACAGTTGGGAGCCACAGTGTGGGTTCTGGGAATCAAGCCTTGTCCTCTGCAAGAGCAGGAATTGTTCTTGCTTACTGAACCATATCTCCACTCCCCACTTTTAAAATTAAATGCTGTGTGTCTGTTTTTTGAGAATTATCTGCTCATTTCATTAGCTCACTTAAAAGTAATTAATTTCCCATTTGACAATCTCACATATGTACATAATACATTCTGATTATTCTTATACCTGCTCTGTTTAAACTCTTTGTCACCTTTACTCCCCACACCTACAGATACCTTTCCCATGTTCATTTTGATTGTGTGTGTGTGTGTGTGTGTGTGTGTGTGTCTGTGTCTACAGAATTTATCCAGGACAGTCTGAGTGATCATGGGTGTAGAACTATCCATTGGAGCCTGGTGGGCTCACCATGAGTATATGTCTGAAGCCAGTTCTCTCAGAATCCACAAAGAGCACAAAGTTCAGCAGGGATAGGGTCCTGTTGTCAGGGGTCCTCTCCCATGAGTGACAGACTGGCACAGCCACAGCTGCTGTCATCACTGCTCTGCCATTATTTCCTCTGTTCCTTTTCAGACAGGGTCTCACTATCTAGCCCTGGCTGAGCTGAAACACATGCAGAGGTGCCTCCCAAGCACTAGGATTAAAGGCATATACTACTAAAAACCCATACTTCTTGATTACAGTGTTAAATTTCTTGTTATCTAGAATTTTTGTTTTGTTGTTCTTCTTTGTTTCTTTTTTGAGGAAGGGTTTCTCTGTGTAGACTAGGCTGTCCTCAAACTGAAGAGTTCCACCTGCCTCACCTGAGTGCTGCTATTAAAGGTGCATGGTACCATCGCCTCATCACCTGGCTCTAATTTTTTGAGTTCTTTATATGTTTTTTTTTTTTTTTTTTTTTGGTTCTTCGAGACAGGTTTTCTCTGTGTAGCCCTGGCTGTCCTGGAACTCATTCTGTATGTAGACCAGGCTGGTCTCAAACTCAGAAATCTGCCTGCCACTGCCTCCCAAGTGCTGGGATTAAAGGTTTGAGCCACCACTGCCTGGTTTATGTTCTAGGGAAAAAACTCACTCTGTATGTAGACCAGGCTGGCCTCAAACTCAGAAATCCGCCTGCCACTGCCTCCCAAGTGCTGGGATTAAAGGCTTGAGCCACCACTGCCTGGTTTATGTTCTAGATCTAATCCTTTGTTAGATGTGCAGTGAGTAAAGGTTTTCTCTTACTCACTAACTATGCCTTCACTTTATTTTTCACTGTTACGTGCTTTTCAATTTCACGATATCTCATTTGTCAATTATTTTTCTGGAGCAGCTGGAGTCTTCTTCATAAAAGCCTTCCCGTGCCCACAGCCTGAAGTGTGTTGCTTATTTTCTCCTTGAACACACTCAGAGTTTATGATCTTACATTAAAATCTTTGCTCTATTGATGAGGGAGAGATGGTTCAGAAGCTAAGAACACCTGCAGAGGACCTAGGTTCAGCTTCTAGCATCCACATGGTGGTTCATGACTACAAGTCTAGTTTCAGGGGATCCAATACCCTCTTCTGACCTCTGTGGGCAGCAGACAAGCACAAGGTGCATGTTCATATCCACAGGCAGAATACTCTTACAAAATGAATAGAATAATTATTTTAAAAAAATCTTTCAACAGATTTGTAAAGTTGATATTTGGACAGAAAGAGAGATAGAGTTCACTTTCAGTTTTCTATGTGAAGTCATCTAATTTTCCAAGTATTATTTGTTGAAAATGTTTTTTCTCCAATACATGTTTTTGGTGTGTTGGAAAAAAATCAGGTACCTGTAGCTGTGTAGGTTTAAATTAGGTCCTCTTAAAATTGCTTTATTAGATTTATTTTGTGTTTATGTGTATGGGCAGGCACTAAAATGTGTGGAGGCCACAGAACATCTTGCAGAAACTGATCTCTGGGTATGACCACCATGTAGGTCCCAGAGATCAAACTAGGGTCATTGGGTTTGACAGCAAGAGCCTTACTGTACTGTCTGCCACGTCCACTGATCTGTGTGTCTTATGTCTGTGCCAGTACCATAGTTTTGTTACTAGAACTCACTGCTTGCAATCAGGTATGGTGATAACTCTAGCATTTATTCCTTCTGTTCAGAAATGCTGTGGATATCCGCTCTCTGTTTTGCTTTCATATTCATATTAACACTATTTAAAATATTTTTGTGAAGAATGCCTTTGACATTTTAATGAGATGGACACTGACCCTGTAGACTGCTTGGGTAGTAGAGCTGTTTTCACAGGGTTGGTTCTATAGAGCCACGCAATGCAAAGGCCTTCTCCTTGCTCCAGTTCCTTTCTTCCCTTGTTTAGAGTTCATTATAGAGGCATTTCATTTCCTTCGTTAGATTTATTCCAAGTTTTTGCTTCATTTTTTTTTTGGAGGCAATTGTGAATGGATTTATTTTCCTGATTTATTTCTAAGCATGGTTTTTAATAGGCAATAAAGAAAGGCAACTGATTTTTGTATGTTAGGTTTGTATTCTGTCACTCTGAAGAACATGATCATTCCAAGACTTTTCTTATGGAGTCTTTAGTGTCCTTTAGGAGTATGTAATAAGGATTCCTCGAGTTCTTTCTTTCCTATTTGTATACCTTTTATTTTTTTCTCCTTTTGTTTTGGCTGAGATTTAAAGCACTGTTTGGAGTAAGAGTAAAAAGAGTGGGAAGCTGCTTCTGATTTTAGGGACTGTTTTCAATTTCCCCCCCATCCAGTAGAATTTGGCTATTGGGTTGTCATATGAAGCCTTGCAATGTTCAGATAGAATCCGCAAACCTATCTTGCTCTCTTCTGGGGACCCCCTCAGCCCTTCCTTCCAGCCCATCTCCGTTGCTTTGCCTCAGCTACAGACACCTAGAAACACTTTCTACCAGAGTCCCTGCACACAGGGCTGGAACCCAGGTAGAGGATTTTCACCGTCCTTCCCGTCTTCCATTATGAGCTCTCCCGTTTCATGCCCAGCCCTGCTTACAATTGCCGCACCTCCATTCCAACTCCATCCACAGAAGACTTTATTCCTTCATACGGATCTAGGGCCCTCCTAGTCTTTCATCCCTGTCTCTCCAGGGAGGTCTCCTTTTCCTCCTGGAGCAGCCTGCTTTCAGGATCCCTTCTCCACCCACTCCAGAACTCTCTGGGGAGTTTGCGTCTTGTTGTAGACTGGATCTCTCCTAACTCTCTCCCTAAGCTCCTCTCAGACTTTTCTCCTAGTCCATCTTTATTTGTATCTGCCATCCACTAATGCTCAGAACCAATCTCTCCCTCCCTCCCTCCCTTCCTTTTTCCCTCCCTCCCTCCCTCCCTCCCTTCCTCCCTCCCTCCCTCCCTCCCTCCCTTCTTCCCTCCCTCCCTCCCTCCCTCCCTTCTTCCCTCCCTCCCTTCTTCCCTCCCTCCCTTCTTCCCTCCCTCCCTCCCTCCCTCCCTCCCTCCCTCCCTCCCTTCTTCCCTCCCTCCCTCCCTCCCTCCCTCCCTCCCTCCCTTCCTCCCTCCTTCCCTCCCTCCCTTCCTCCCTCTCTCCCTTCTTCCCTTCTTCCTTTAGTCCCTTTTCCTTTTCCTCCTCCGTCTTCTGCTGGGTTCTAGACCGGGCTGTTCTTCTTTCTGGTTCTTTCTTGAAGGTCACCAAGAGGGAGAGCATCGGTGGGGGCAAGACTTGGTCTTGTGAGATATTTAGGGTGGCTGTTCAATAATAAAACGTTTGCCTGTCTTTAAGTCTAAGTCATTTTGCTGCGGTAGCTGGTCTGCCTGTCTGATTTCCTCTGAGGCTAGAAAACTTTAGTCTCTGGTGTTTAACACCTCGGAGTAAAACAGTGAAGGATTAAGTAGTCGTTTGCTCTATCTATCTCTACAGGAACTGTGACGCTCTAACTTCCAGCCTGCTAGTTGAAGTCACAGGAAGAAAAAGGGACACGTTGGAAAGTGATTTTATTGTTGTTCTTCCTATGGAGTTGCAAACCCCTTCAGCTCCTTCAGTCCTTCCCCTCACTCCTCCATTGGGGTCCAGGTGCTTAGTCCAATGGTTGGCTGCAAGCATCTGCATCTATATTGGTAAGGCTCTGGCAGAGCAACCCTATAGGAAGAGCAGCAATATCAACCAACCAGACCCCCCAGAGCTCCCAGGGACTAAACCATCAACCAAAGAATACACATGGAGGGACCCATGGCTCCAGCAGCTTATGTAGCAGAGGATGGCCTTATCTGGTATCAATGGGAGGGGAGGCCCTTGGCGCTGTGGAGGCTTGATGGCAACCATAGGGGAATGCTAGGGTGGTGAGGTGGGAGTGGTGGGTAGGTGCGGGGGAGCTCCCTTATAGAAATGGGGGTAGGGGGTGGGGGAGTGGGGGTGGGGGGCAGGGGGGTGGAGGGTGGGGTAGAGAGGTAGGATAGGGGGTTTGCAGAGGGGAAACCAAAAAGGAGGATAACATTTGAAATGTAAATAAATAAAATAACCAATATAAATAAAAAGTGATTTTAGCCTTTATTTCTAAGTTCTTTCTAAAAAGTCCCCTCTAAAAAGTTTTCTATAGAAGTTCTCTAAGAAAGTTCTTATCTAAAAAGTTCTGTATAAAGGTTCTCTAAAAAAAAGTTCTCTCTTAAAGTTCTTCTCTGCTCTCTTCCCCTAATCTTTCTCTTTCCTCCCGCTCTGATGCAACAATAATGCCTTTGCTCCCAATGCCATGCAATGCAATCTTTCCTAATCTTTTGTACCTTTTCTAGGAGAATAGATAACATGATTTATCCAAGAATCCTTTTTTTTTTTGAAACAAAAGTTCACTAGAAGTTCAAACATAAGTCCAAATCATGACTAAGAAGTATACAGAATGTTTACATGCATATCTATTAAGAGTAATTATCTGGCTAAATATTCATTCTCTAGCTTTACAGGCTCATGGAGAGTTAAGACCAAAACTAAGTTATCATTGAAGTGTGTATAGATAAACCCAATCAATATTTTATCTTCAATCTTTGCACTATAATAAATCATTAGTTCCCTTTTCATGACCTCTGGTTAACTGTTTTACAACCTCTTGACATATGCTCTAAGTGGCAAATGCCTCCTTTCTATCTCAGAAGCAATTAACTGGTGACACTTGAAGAGTGACAGAGTTCTCATTGCAGTTTTGACATCAGAAAGGACTTAATAGTAATTCTATTATTTACCAGGGACCCAACAGCTAACTTGCCTAAATTCCTGAGAGGGTTGCAGTCACCCTCTCATCTGGAACACACACCCAGCAAAGAGCAGATATCAAAACTTAGAAATACTTCAGTCATCACAACTCCAGATGTCTAGACCTCAACACAAAACACAAATATGAATAACCAAGACAATATGCCTCTACCAGAACACAGAAACCCTACTATAGTAGACCCCAATAAATTCAATATAGCTAAAGCATAAAACAAGGACTTTAAAATTAAAGGCTTTTATAATTGAATGAAAATGAAAGCACAACATACTCAAACCCATTAGATACAATAAAAGCAGTTTTAAGAGGTAAATTCATAACACTAAATGCCTATATTAAAATGGAGATTGTTTCCAGTTTCTGCTTATTACAAATAAAGCTGCTATGAACACAATTGAGCAAGTATCCTTGTGGTATAATGGAATATCTTCTGGGTATATGCCCAGGAATGGTGTATACCCTCATATAGCTGGTTATTGAGGTATAACTTAGTTCCAATTTCCTGAGAAACTGCCAGATTAATCTCCAATTGGTTGTACAAGTTTGCACTTCCACTAGCAGTGAAAGAATGTTCCTTTTGCTTCATATTCTCACCAATATGTTCTGTCCCTTGAGTTTTTGATCTTTGCCATCCTGATGGTTACTAGATGGAATCTCGGTCATTTTACTTTGCATTTCCCTGATGACTAGTGTTGTTGATCATTCTTTAAGTGTTTCTCAGCTGTTAGAGATTCTTCTGTTGTCAATTCACTGTTTACCTCTATAACCCATTTTTAAAATTGGATTATTTGGTTTTTTGGTATCCAGTTTCTTGAGATCATTATATATTTTGGATATTAGCCCTCTGTTAGATGTAGCCCTTTTGTCCTATTGATAGCTTTTGAATTTCATGAGGTCCCATTTATTAATTGTTGATCTTAGCGTCTGAGCTGTTGGTATTTTGTTCAGGAAGTTATCTTACCAAGTCCTGCATGACTGCAGAAGGGACAGTGTGACACAGTTCCTGCCCCCAGAGCAGAGCCAGCAGGTCATGGGCCTTCACAAGTGTCGCTAGGCATAAGGCTTGTTTGTATAATAATGTACATACTGTCACGTTCCTCCTTTGGGGAACGTGCTCCCTGTAAAGGTTAACGACTCCATCATAATTGAAAGCAACATGAGTCTGAGTCAAGAATGTGCTCCTCAGTAAAAAAGCAAATGCTGTGACCTTCAGGAGAGCCATTAAGGTTGTGGCAAAGAACTCTGAAAACACGAATTCAAGAATATATAATTATTCAACTATGCAAAATATAAGAAGGCAATAAGAATTGTAGGAGGGACTTTATGGACCTAAAAGAACAGAGACATCTGTACTAATGAGCCAGTTTGTCAGAACGATAGTAAGGAAAGAGATAAAGAGATTCAGGGACTGGTGACTCAGAGTTGGATCTCACCCAGCTAGCTTTTTGTCTGTGCTTACAAAGGCAGCAAATCTCTGGATTCATTTTCTTTTTTTTTTTTTTTTTTTTTTTTTTTTTTTTTTAATATATATTTGCTGTCTTTTTCTGAGAATCAAGTGGCTAAGGTCATAAAATGCTCATTTGTGGGATAATCAAAAGGGAATTTGAGGTAATGATTGAATTGATATCTAAATAAAAGTTTGGGCTTTTGGGCTTCAAGAGCTGAGCTATCTAGATGAGTTGTCTAGAGAGCCAGCTTGAGCAGAAGACCACTGTCAGCTTGTACTCATCCTTGACTTTGAGTTATTTCTTCTGCTGCTCCCAAACACCCCTTCCTTGGCACCCTTCTCCAAGTTGAGGCTGGTTCTTGTCATTGTCACCTGTACCAATGTGTTCAAGGCAGTTTCCCATTTTCTCTTCTATTAAGTTTAGTGTGTCTAGTTTTATGTTGAGGTCTTTGATCACTTGGACTTGAGTTTTGTGCAGGGTGATAAATATGGGATCTATTTGCATTTTCTACATGTAGACATCCAATTACACCAGCACTATTTTCTACATGCAGACATTCAGTTAGACCAGCACCATTTTCTACATGCAGGCATCCAGTTAGACCAGCACAGTTTGTTGATGATCCTCTTTCCCCTCCATTGTATCCTCTTAGCTTCTTTGTCAAAAATTAAGCGTCTGTAACTGTGTGGATGTATTTCTGGGTCCTTGATTCAATTCCGTTGATCAACTTATGTTTTCATGACAGTATCATATAGTTATTATTAGTACTGTTTTGTAATGTAGCTTGAAATCGGGGTTGGTGATACCTCCAGAAGTTCTTTTATTGTACAGGATTATAGGTGGAACTCAAAAACATCATCCTGAGTGAGGTAACCTGGACCCAGAAAGACACCATGATATGTACTCACTTATAAGTGAATATTAGTCATAAAGTACAGGATAACTGTGATATAATCCAGACTCAAAGAAGCTGAGGAACAAGGAGGCCCACAGGAGGATGCTTGAATCCCACTCAGAAGGGGAACTAAAATAGACATCAGAGGTGGATGGAGGGAAGGAAGTGGATGGGAGAGGGAGTGGGAATCAAGTGGGGAGAGGGCTGTGAGAAGACAGAAATTGGTGGGGGGCATCTCTGGGATGAGCCAGAGACCTGGGATGGGGAAGACTCCAGGGAGTCTTTGGGGATGACCCTAGATGAGATTCCTAGCATCAGGGTGTGGGGGAGGAGGGTGGATTTGGAGCCTGAAGTGATCACCTCCTGAAGCTAGGCAGGACTCCCAGTGGAGAGAAAAGGATGCCAACTCACCCACAAAACTTCCAATCCCAAATTTGTCTGCCTACAGCATGTGCAGAGATAAAGATGGAACAGAGATTGAGGGAATGACCAACCAGTGACTGGCCTAAGTTGAGACCCATCGCATAGGAAAAAGCCAACCCCCTGACACTATAAATGATACTCTGACATGCCTGCAGACAGGAACCTAGCATAACTGTCTTCTGAGAGTCTTCAGCCAGCCACTGATGGAAACAGATGCAGAGGCCCACAACCAAACATTAGACAGAGTTCAGAGAGTCTAGTGGAAGAATTCAGGGAAGAATCGAGGGAGCCAGAGGGGTCAAGGACACCACAAGACCTACAAAGTCAATTAACATGGGCCCATGGGGGCTCATAGAGATTGAACCAAAGAGCATGCATAGACTGGACTTAGGCCCCCTACACATTTGTAGAGCAGATGTGCAGCTTGGTCTTCATGTGGGTCCTCAAAGAATTGGAGGGGTCTGTCTCTGACTCTGTTGCCTGCTTTTGGATCCCTTTCCCCTGTCTGCGATGCCTTGTCGGCCTCAGTAGGAGAGGATGCGCCTAGTTCTACTGCAACTTGATATGCCAGGGTGGGCTGGTACCGATGGGGGGGGGGCTTCACTTCTCTGAGAATAATGGGAGGGAGATGGGGGACGAGGGGTGCAAGGGTGAGACTGGGAGGAGAAGAGAGTGCAGGGCTATGGTCAGGATATAGAGTGAATAAGTAAGTAAGTAAGTAAATAAATAAATAAACTGGAGAGACCTTGTACAAGTAACTTAACAGCACATCTGAAAGATCTAGGAAAACAAGAAGTAATAAAGAAGACATAATATCTCAAAAGGAATAGATGGCAAGAAATAAACTAATGGCTAAAATAAATAGATACAACAGCAAAAACAAGACAAAGAATTAGTAAAGAGTTCAATTTTTGAGAAAATCAATATGACCAACTCTTAGCCAAATTAACTAAACGACACAGAGAGAAACCCAAATTAATAAAATTAGAACATAATTAATAAAATTAGAGGAGCAGGGTGGTGGTGGTGCACACCTTTAACATCTTTAATATCAGCATTTGGGAGGCAAAAGCAGAGGTAGAGGCAGAGGCAGAGGCAGAGGCAGAGGCAGAGGCAGAGGCAGAGGCAGAGGCAGGTGTATTTGTGAGTTTGAGGTCAGCCTGGTCTACAGAGTGAGTTCTAGGACAGCCAAGGCTATATACAGTGAAAACTATCTGGAAAAACAAAAACAAACAAAACAACCTCAAATTTGTCCTGCCTACAGGATGTGCAGGGATAAAGATGGAACAGAGATTGAGGCAATGGCCAACTAACAACTGGGCCAAGTTGAGACCCATATCATAGGAGATAGCCAACCCTCTGACAATGATAAATGATATGCTGGTATGCTTAGAGGAGACATAACAATAGACACTGAGGAAATTCAGAGAATCATGAAGATATACTTAAAAAAAAAAAAAACAAACAAACCCTGTATTCCACCAAACTGGAAAACCTAAAAGAAATAGATGAGATTTTGATATATATGACCCACCAAATTAAATTGTTCACAGATAAGATTGAAACATCCATAAGCCCCAGTGAAATAGAAGGAGTATTTTTTTTTAATTATTAGATATTTGCTTTATTTACACTTCCAATGGTATCCCCTTTCCTCATTACCCCTCCAAAAACTCCCTATCCTATCCCCGTCCCGTATTCAGCTCCCCCTCCAATTTCCTGATCTGGCATCTCCCTATTCTGGGGAATCGAGCCTTCACAGGACCAATAGCCTCTCCTCTCACTGATGTCTGAAATGGTCATCTTCTGCTACATATGTAGCTGGAGCCATGGGTCTCTCCATGTGTACTCTTTGGTTGGTGCTTTAGTCCCTGGGAGCTCTGGGAGTACTGGTTGGCACATATTATTGTTCCTCCTGCAGGGCTGCAAACCTCTTCAGCTAATTTCCCTAATTTCTTTCTCAGCCTCTTTATCCTTTGAGTATAGGAAGGCTACTGATTTGTTTGAGTTAATTTTATATCCATCCACTTTGATGAAGTTGTTTATCAGGTTTAGGAGTTCTCTGGTGGAATTTTCAGGGTCACTTAAGCATACTATTATATCATCTGCAAATAGTGATACTTTGACTTTTTCCTTTCCAATTAGTATCCCTTTGACCTCCTTTTGTTGTCAAATTGCTCTGGCTAGGACTTCAAGTACTATATTGAACAGGTAGGGAGAGAGTGGACAGCCTTGTCTAGTCCCTGATTTCAGTAGGATTGCTTCAAGTTTCTCTCCATTTAGTTTGATGTTGACTACTGGTTTGCTGTATATTGCTTTTACTATGTTTAGGTATGGGCCTTGAATTCCTGATCTTTCAAAGACTTTTATCATGAAGAGGTGTTGGATTTTGTCAACTGTTTTCTCAGCATCTAATGAAATTATCATGTTGTTTTTTTCTTTGAGTTTGTTTGTAGAGTGGATTACATTGACAGATTTCCATATATTGAACCATCCCTACATCCCTGGGATGAAGCCTACTTGATCATGGTGAATGATTGTTTTGATGTGTTCTTGGATTCAGTTGGCAAGAATTTTATTGAGTATTCTTGCATCGATATTCATTAGGGGAATTGGTCTAAAGTTCTTTTTCTTTGTGTGGTTTAGGTATCAGAGTAATTGTGGCTTCATAGAACGAGTTGGGTTGCGTTCCTTCTGTTTCTATTTTGTGGGATAGTTTGAAGAATATTGGTATTAGATCTTCTTTGAAGGTCTGATAGAACTCTGCATTGAACCCATCTGGGCCTAGGTCTTTTTTGGTTCGGAGACTATTAATGACTGCTATTTCTTTAGGGGTTATAAGATTGTTTAGATCATTTATTTGATCCTGATTTAACTTTGGTACCTTGTATCTGTCTAGAAAATGATCTATTTCATCTAGATTGTCCACTTTTGTTGAGTATAAGCTTTTGTAGTAGGATCTGATGATTTTTTGGATTTCCTCAGTATCTGTTGTTATGTATCTTTTTTCATGTCTGATTTTGCTGAATTGGATACTGTCTCTGTGCCCTCTGGTTAGTTTGGCTAAGGGTTTATCTATCTTGTTGGTTTTTCAAAGAACCAGCTCCTGGTTTGGTTGATTCTTTGTATAGTTCTTTTTTGTTTCTACGTGGTTGATTTCAACCCTGAGTTTGATTATTTCCTGCTGTCTACTCCTCTTGGGTGTATTTGCTTCTTTTTGTTCTGGAGCCTTCAGCTGTCCTGTCAAGCTGTTAGTGTATGCTCTTTCCATTTTCTTTTTGGAGGCACTCAGAGCTATGAGTTTTCCTCTTAGCATTGCTCTTTCATTGTGTCCCATAAGTTTGTGTATATTGTGCCTTCGTTTTCATTGAATTCTAAAATGTCTTTAATTTCTTTCATTCCTTCTTTGACCAAGTTATTGTTGAGTAGAATGTTGTTCAGTTTCCATGTGTATGTGGGCTTTCTGTTGTTTTTATTGTTATTGAAGACCAGCCTTGGTGATGATCTGATAGGGTGCATGGAATTATTTCAGTTTTCTTCTATCTACTGAGGTCTGTTTTGTGACCGAGTATATGGTCAATTTTGGAGAAGGTACTGTGAGGTGCTGAGAAGAAGGTATATTGTTTTGTTTTAGGATAAAATGTTCTACAGATATCTGTTAAATCCATTTGGTTCATAACTTCTGTTAGTTTCACTGTTTCTCTGTTTGTGTTTCCCTGATCTGTCCATTGATGAGAGTGGGTGTTGAATTCTCCCACTATTATTGTGTGTGGTGCAATGTGTGCTTTTAGCTTTAGTAAAGTTTCTTTTATGAATGTGCTTGTCCTTGTATTTGGAGCATATATGTTCAGAATTGAGAGTTCATCTTGGTAGATTTTTCCTTTGATGAGTATGAAGTGTCCTTCCTTAACTTTTTTGATTACTTTAGATTGAAAATTGATTTTATTCGATATTAGAATGGCTATACCAGCTTGTTTCTTGGGACCATTTGCTTGGAAAATTAGTTTCCAGCCTTTTACTCTGAGGTAGTGTCTGTCTTTGTGCCAGAGGTGAGTTTCCTGTATGCAGCAAAATGTTGGGTCTTACTTATGTATTGAGTCTGTTAGTATATGTCTTTTTCTTGGAGAATTGAGTCCATTGATATTAAGAGATATTAAAGAGAAGTGATTGTTGCTTCCTGTTATTTTTGTTATTAAAGGTAGAGTTATGCTTGTGTGGCTCTCTTCTTTTGGATTTGTTAAAAGACTGTTAATTTCTTGCTTTTTCTAGTGTGTATTTTCCCTCCTTTTGTTGGTGTTTTCCATTCATTATCCTTTGAATGGCTGGATTTGTGGAAAGATATTGTGTAAATTTGTTTTTGTCATGGAATACCTTGGTCTCTCCATCTATGGTAATTGAGAGATTTACTGGGTATAGTAGCCTTGGTTGGCATTTGTGTTCCCTTAGGGTCTGTATGACATCTGCTCAGGATCTTCTGGCTTTCATAGTCTCTGGTGAGCAGTCTGGTGTAATTCTGATAGGTCTGCCTTTATATGTTACTTGACCTTTTTCACTTACTGCTTTTAATATTCTTTCTTTGTTTAGTGCATTTTGTGTTTTAATTATTATGTGATGGGAGGAATTTCTTTTCTTGTCCAATCTGTTTGGAGTTCTGTAGGCTTCTTATATGTTCATTGACATCTCTTTCTTTAGGTTAGGGAAGTTTTCTTCTATAATTTTGCTGATGATATTGGAAATCTTGACTCTCTTCTATACCTATTATCCTTAGGTTTGGTCTTCTCATTGTGTCCTGGATTTCCTGGATGGTTTGGGTTAGGAACTTTTTGAATTTTCTTTGACTATTGTGTCAATCCTTTCTATGCTATCTACTGCATCTGAGATTTTCTCTTCTATCTCTTGTATTCTGTTGTTGATTCTTGTAGCTATGACTCCTGACTTCTTTCCTAGGTTTTCTATCTCCAGAGTTGTTTCCCTTTGTGATTTCTATATTGTTTCTACCTCCATTTTTAGATTCTGGATGGTTTTGTTCAATTCCTTCACCTGTTCTGTTGTGCTTTCCTGTAGTTCTTTAAGGGCTTCTCCCTGTTTACCTGTGTTCTCCTGTATTTCTCTAAGGGAGTTATTTATGGCCTTCTTGAAACCCTCTATCAGCATCATGAGCTGTGATTTTAAATCCAAATCTTGCTTTTCCAGTGTGCTATGGCATCCGGGACTTGCTATTGTGGGAGAATTGGGTCCCAGTGGTGCCATGTTGCCTTGATTCTGTTGGTAATGATCCTCTGTTTGCCTTTTGCCATCTGGTTATCTCTGGTGTTATTTGGCCCTGCTTTCTCTGACAAGATTGTCCATTCTTGCTATGTAAATTCAGTATAGTACTAAAACTCTTAGCCAGAACAATAAGACAACTGAAGGACATTAAAGGGGTACAAACAGGACAGGAAGAAGTTAAAGTGTCTTTATTTACAGATGATATTATTTTTTACATGAAACTAAAACTATACCAGGAAACTTCCACAGCTGATAAACACTTCTAGTAAACTATCAGGATACAAAATTAACTTATAAGATCAGTATCTTTCCTATATATCAAATGACAGACAGAGAAAGAAATCAGGGAAAGAATACCTTTCCTTTCATATTAGACTCAGAAATATCTTGGAATCACTCTAAGCAAGTGAAAAACTTATATAATAAAAACTTCAAGACAACAAAGGAGGTTATTGAAAAAGATATTAGAAGAGGTTAAGGTATCCTATACTTATAGGATATGTAGAATTAATATAGTAAAAATCTCCATCCTACCAAAATCAATCTACAAATTTAATGTAATACCACCAAAATTCTAACATAGTTTTTCACAGAAATTGAAAGGATAATTTTTAGCTTCATATGGGAATACACAGACTCATACACACACAGACAGACACACACACTCCTCCCTCCAAGACTCCTAAGTTAAGTAAAACAATCCTGAATAATATCAATATTAATAATCAGTTAGGGGTTTCACCACCCTAGATTTCAAGTTATACAGCAGAGCAATAGTAGTAAAAACAGCATTGTATTGGCATAAAAATAGACACATGGGCAATGGAATCAAATCAAAGACCTCCACATAAGTCTATATACCTATGAACACTTGAGTTTTGATAAGGAAGTAAAATATATACATTGGAGAAAAGATAGCATTTTCAACAAATGGTGCTGGTCAAACTGGATGGCTACATATAGAGGAATTAAATTAGATCTGTACTTTTCAACTTACACAAAACAATTCCAAAATGAACCAAGGACCTCACCATAGGTCCAAATATACTGAATTGGATTGAAGAGAAAGTAAAGACTAGAGTTGAGCTCATTGGCACAGGAAAAGACTCTCTGAACAGAACACCAATAATACAGGCTCTAACAACGACAAAAAATAGGACCTCATGAAACTGAGAAAGTCCTGTTTGGCAAAGGACACTGTCATTCAGAGAAAGTGGCAGCCCAAAGAATGGTAAAAGATTTTTACCAATCATACATCTGATAGAGGGTTACTATCCAGATAAGAAACTCAAAATATATATAAAGAGTTAAAAAAAAATGGCACATCAGGAAAACAAAAGAGACCAGGCAGTGGTGGCGCACGCCTTTAATCCCAGCACTTGGGAGGTAGAGGCAGGCGGATTTCTGAGTTCGAGGCCAGCCTGGCCTACAGAGTGAGTTCCAGGATAGCCAGGGCTACACAGAGAAACCCTGTCTCGGAAAAAAAAAAAAAAAAAAAAACCGAAAACAAAAACAAACAAAAGAAAAAGAAAACAAAAGACTCGAAACATGAAATGCAGAACTCAAAAAAAGTTCTCAAAAGTTTAAACACAAACTGAGAAACACCTAAAAGAATAGATAACATCCTTAGTTATCAGGGAAATGCAAATTAAAATTACTTTGGGATTTCATCTTATACTTGTCAGAATAGCTAAGATCAATAAAACATTTGACAGCTCATGCTGGCATGAATTGTGGGGGTGGGGTGGGGGAGTAAGAGGAACACTCATTCATTGCTGGTGGGGTTGCAAATTTGTGTAGTCACTATGCCAATTAATGTGGAGTTTCCTCAGGAACGTGTGTTATTCCTCAGGAAGCTAGGAATACATCTACCTCAAGTCTATCTATACCTCCTCTATTGGACATATACTCAGAGGACCTTTCATCACACTACAGAGACACATGCTATATTCATGATACCCCAAACTTGGGCCGAGGGGAAAACCAAGAACACAGAGATCCAAACTGGACAGGATGCAGAGAATGAGAGATTTTGCATCATTCAGTCTTAAATGGACATCTTCATCTAACCCCTCCCCTCAAGACTCCGGGAGCTATATGAAGGAGGAGACAGAATGGATTTAAAAATCAGAGGGGATGGATGACTCCTAGGAAACCACCTCCTCCAGGCGCAGCAGGACTAATGCACAGAGTGAGGCCCCTCATTGTTTGGTGTGGTAGATGTACGGGGCCCGCACACAGTCAAGCACATAGGGTTCCAGTGATGAGACGGGGAAGTAGACCAGGAAGCTTTGTGAAACTGACACAAAGAAAGGAAACTTTTCCCCAGTGACATCTCACTGGACATATCAACCATACTTTATGTTAGGTTCCATGCCAAGCAATAAACGACCATGACAAAATGAACTCCATGATATTTTTATAGATGTATTGCTTCAGATTGCTTTGTCTGTATGATTCTTTTGCCTGGTTGTTTTTGTTTTGTTTTGTTTTTGTATTTGTGTGTGTTTCTTTTTTTTTTTTTTAATTTTTCTCTTTTTTTTTTTTAAGAGAAAGGGTGTGGAGCTAGGTGCATGGAGGAGGTGAGGGGAAGCTGAGAGGAGTTGGGAGGAGGCAAAAAGTGTAATCAGAGCTTATTGATTGAAAAAATTTAAAAATATGAATCCCCTTTTTTCTGGTATTCAGGACTTTTATAATAATTGGATAGTGGATTTTGTCAAAATCTGCATCTATTAAAACAATCACATGATTGCTGTTCTTGGGTCCATTTATATGATTTTTTACTTACAGTTATTGATTTATATATTTTGAACCACTAAACCACCACTGTAGGCTTTCTCAAGACCTACTTTAATTATGGTTCTTTAATGTTTCATCTGCCTTTCTAGGCCACCACCAACCAGAGGTAGGGGGAAAGTAAGGTTAATAGGAAATGGGGGTCATGGACTTGTTTAGAAATATTTTTGGGGTGATTCCAGTCTTTATTGGCAGCAGTCCAGTCCACTAGAAAACACTAAGTGTGAGTCAGTAGCAGTGGCCAGATCCAGAAAAAATAGAGCAGCTCCAGTGAAGTGGTAGAGGCAGCTGGAGCACTACCACAAGTTCTCTCTACGAAGTCACAACATGTGAAGATCACCAAAGAAAGCAAGGCGAACCAACGCAAGAGTGTTGTCAGCAAAGACCAGCCTCAATGAGGCCCGATGATGGCCATCAGAGTTGCAAGGCGAACCAATGCAAAGTTGTTGTTCACTGTCAGTTGGGTTATACCTATACTCTTTCCAAACATCATGTGTCACTCAAGTGTCTGCTCCATCAAAACATTACACACCCTTTCACCAAGCAACTTGCAGGAAAACACCTGTCTATCCTCAGTGAAACATCCTCTCATAAGACAGTTTCTAGAAAAACATCACATGACACGACTGAGTCGACAATGAAACCAGAAATTCCCACGTCACATCCCTGTATCTCTGCATGAAGTCTACTGGAACACGATGAGTGGGATGTCTGTTTTGTCTGCTTTTTTTTTTTTAAAGGCAGAGGACTCACTGTATGGTACTGGCTGTCCTGGAATTCAGTTACCTAAAGCAGGCTGCCTTTGGACTCACAGAAATCCACCACTGACTTCCAAGTGTCAGGATGACAAACCTGTACCACCACACCCAGCCTAGCCGTGTCTTGGCTTTGGTTTATAAGTGCTTTGCTGAGATGTTTTTGTGTCAGAGAGCTTGGATTATGATGATTGTTGTGTTCTTATTTTTGGTACCAGGATAAACCTCATAGCTTCTTATTTTGAGGAGTGTTGGTCAGATCTTTAAAGATTTAGTAGAAACATCAGTGTACCACTAGTATTTTCTCCATGTAGTGTGTGCACAAGTGTGTGCTCACATATTGTGGAGAACAGAGGAAAACTTACGGAAGTCAGATTTCTCCTTCCACCATGTAGGTTAAGGGGACCCAACTTAAATCTTAAGGCTTACCAGGAAGCGTCCTTACTAGCCGAGCCACATCACTGGTCTACAGCAAGCATTCCATTCATCAGTGGAACTTAAAGAATTGATATTTTATTAAGTTCTTATCTTACCAATGTGCTTTTAAATATATGTTTAAAAGCATGGATTTAGAGTCTTCAAACATTTGCCTATAAAACCAAGACTAGCCTGGGCTACAGGAAAAATTGTCTCAAACAAAACAAAACCAAAACAAACATCCCTTCTAAAAAGTCCGCCCAAGCCACACCTACACCACTAAACAGTGGTTTATAAGAAAAAAATTAAATAGGGATGTTTATCCTTTTGCAAGATAAAGAAATCTTTCCTTCTATAAATTTCCTTGGTAACGGTGTTTTATTGTGGCCATAGAAAAGTAACCAGTAAAACTCCTAACACAAATAAGGGAACAATGTAAAAAAAAAAAAGAAATGCTAACCTGTTTAGTTTTGATCATTACAAATTGAGGATATATAATAAAATATCTATTTATTTCATTAGATAAATTGAGGATATATAATAAAATATCAGCTATTTTATATGTATACATTTATTTAGTATTTATTTGGGATGTGGGTAGATGGGCATGCACGTGGCAGCAGAGCATGTGTGGAGCTCAGAGGGCAATTTGTAGGGATGAGTTCTGTTCTTCTATCATGTGGGTTTCCAGGGATCAAACTCAAGTCTTCAGTCTCCTTACAGGCTGAGTGGTCTCATCAGCCTCTAGTTGTGGTCATAGAATTTTCTACAAATAGTTTGGGATGTTCACATCTGGCTTAGTGGACCCTGGCTAATATGGTTAGTTTTCATTGCCAACTTGATTTGTGATCATTTAGGAGACAAGTTGGGCAGTGTCTCTGTATTTACTAGTACAGTTCTCTAGAGAGATAGAACTTATAATAAGACTAAATCTCTCTAAAATTATATACATTAAAACATGTATGAATTTATTAGAATGGCTTTCCAGGCTGTGTGTGATCCAGCTAATCCAACTGCTGGCTATGAATGGAAAGTTCAAGAATCCAGTGTTTGCTTAGTGTACAAGGCTGAATGGCTCAGCTTGTCTTCTGTAGACATTGGAGTGTCAAAGGAATAGGCTTTAATGCCAGTGAAGGAAGAGACTTGCTAGCAAGATAGGAGCAAGTAGACAAAGAGCACTTTCCCCACGTCTTTACATAGGCCTCCAGCAGAAGGTGTGTCCCAGATCACAGATGTGTCTTCCTGCCTCAAGACCCAGATCAAAGGCATGTGATCAAAACCTCAAAAGATTTGGACTAGAAGTGGATCTATCCACTTCAAACCAAGCCAAAAAAAAAAAATCTCTCATGGTGTGTTCTCCATTTTTGGACTATAGTTCATTCCTGATGTAGTCAAGTTGACAATCAAAAATAGCCGTCACAGTGTCTGAGAGTGTTTTTAGAGGGGAAGGCCCATTCTTAAGGTGGGTGTCACCATCCCCCAAAAAGGACTGTACTCCAGCCCTGAAAAAAAAAATGCAGGAAAAGAAAATACCAGTGTCGAGGTCTGTCTGTTTCCTGAGTCCAAGTGTGACCAGCACTGTGGTACCACAGTGGGGAGCACGCATCCTCAAACCAAGAGCCCAAATAAACCCTTCCTTTGCTGTTGTCAGATAATTTATTACAGCAGTGAGAAAGGACACAGTGGATGGGTATCCCAGGGTTCCACTGTTGAGATAAAACACTGCTGCCAAGCGCAACTCAGGGAAGAAAGTCTATTTCATCTACACTTCCATATCACAGTCGATTCTCCAAGTGTTGTATTCCATAGCTGCCTGCAGCTATTACAAACTGGGTTGCTGGAACAGATGCTGAGGGATAGATGGGGAAGGGGCGAAAAGAAAGAAGGGCCAGGACAATATTTTACTGATTAAGGCCGAAACTTTAATGTCGGTCAGAACTTTTAACAGTTTGGGCAAACCCTTCCCCCTAGACTCCGGGCTGAGTTCTGGTGGAAGTTGTCTAGCTTCGCCTGGTGGTCCTTGTCTTGACTGCTCCCGGCAGCTGGGTGGGTCACCTGCTTAATTCAGGAATTCATAGAACTGGAGCAGGATCCACTTAGGCTGGGAGAAGTTCACCTTGACCAAGGTCAAGTTCACTCTTAGCACTCCACCCTAGGATAAAAATGCCTGCTGTAACCTACTTTCCTATTATGCCCTAATGTCAGATTCCTGCCCGAAGCCAGGGATTGTCCTTGGCCAATGTCAAGTTCCTACCGTGTGGTATGACTCCCCAATATGGCTCTGTACATCCAAGGAAGTCAGGGTAGGAGCTCATGGAAGAACTGAAGCGGGAGCCGTGGAGGAACACTGTCTGCTGCCTTATATGCTGCAGGCCCATCTCCTCAGCAGCGGCACGGTGGGCCTTCCACACCAATCACTAATTAAGAAAATACCCTACAGGCTTGCCTATAGCCCAATCTTATGAGGGATATTTTTTTTTCATTTTTCATTAATTAATTAACAAATTAATTTGCATCCTGATCACAGCTTCCCCTCCCTCTTCCTCTCCCAGTCCTTCTCTTTCTCCTCTCCTCCCCATATTTCCTCCTTTTCCCTCAGAGAAAGGGAGGCATGTAGGCATTTTCTAATCATGGTTCTTTTTCCTCAGATTACCCTAGCTTGTTCATGTTGATAAAAATACCAAGCAGAGCAGTTGAACCTTTGTCAGCTTGACACATAAACAGAGTCATTGCTAAACCATAGCATTTTTTCTTGTTTATCCTCAAGATCTCATATTAATATTAATGTCACAACATAAAATAGTTCAACTTTTAAAATCCTAGGGTTTTTTTTTTGTTTTTTTGTTTTTGTTTATTTATTTATTTTTTTAAATTCAAGCACTTTGAAAATTCAGCCTCTTGCCTGGGTGGTGGTGGGGATGGTGGTGGTGGTGGGCTATGCCTTTAATCCCAGTACTCAGGAGGAAGAGGCAGGTTGATAACTGTGAGTTCAGGGCTAGCCTGGTCTACAGAGTGAGTTTTGGGACGGCTAGGACTACCCTGTCTTGAAAAACAAAAAACGAAACAAGCAAAAAATTCCAGTCTCTTTAAGACTCCAAAGTCTCCTTAAAATCTCGACGTTTGTCTAAAATATCTGAGGACTCGAAAGTTGCTGTTTCTCTAAGATATCCACGGTTTTGTAACTGTAGGCTTCTGTATAATAAAAAATTAAATTCTTTGAACTCGATAAGAAGCAGTAGCCCGCGAGGTGGGAAGTACACCATCAGGCAAGTGCAGAGAGAGAGAGTTGGTCCCTTATTGGGGAACTGATTTTCCCTGGGACAGGCTCTCTCTTTGGCCCTGAGGTGAGTGAGGGGAGAAAGGCAACCAGGAGGAGTAGTGCAGACGGAGCCACACTTTCCGTGATGGCTGGCGCCACCCAGAGGACTGAGGGAGAATTTTCCTCCGAGATGCTAAAAGCTCCCTTAGGTCTCTCTCTCTCTCTCTCTCTCTCTCTCTCTCTCTCTCTCTCTCTCTCTCTCTCTCTCTCTGTCTGTCTCTCTCTCTCTGTCTCTCTCTCCTCCCTCCCTCCCTCTTTCCTTCTTTCTCTTTCTTTTTCCTCCCTTCTCTCTCTTTTTCTTTTTTTCTTTTCTTTTTGGTTTTTCGAGACAGGGTTTCACTGTATAGCTCGGTTTGCCCTGGAACTCACTCTGTAGACCAGGCTGGCCTTGAACTCAGAAATCTGCCTGCCTCTGCCTCCCAAGTGCTAAAGGCGTGCGCCGCCACTGCCTGGCTCTCTCTCTCTTTTTCAATAATTTATTTTTTATTCACAGCCCCCCTACCTTTTCTCCACCTCCCACCCTGACAAATCCCTCCTCCCACTGCTTCCCTTTCTCCTCCGAGAATGGGAGACCCCGCCCCCCAGATACCTCCCCTCCCTGGGACATCTAGTCCCAGTAGGTCTAGGCCCAGCCAGGCGGTCCAGGTGGGGGAGGGGAGCCAATGGCAGGGAACGGAGACCGACTACCCCCGTTCTGCTTCTTAGGGACCCACAGGAAGACCGAGCTGCACAGTTGCTCAAATGTGTAGGGGGCCTAGGTCCAGCTCCTGCGTGCTCCCTGCTTGGTGGTCCAGCCTTTGTGAGTCTCCATGGTCCCAGGTTAGTTGGCTCTGTAGTTCTTCTTGTGGTGTCTTTGACACCTCAGGCTTGCCTAAATCTACCTTCCACTCTTCCACAGGATTTCCGGAGCTCTGCCTGATGTTTGGCTATGGGTCGCTGCATCTGCCTCCATCTGCTGCTGAATGAAGCCTCTCAGAAGACAGTTATGGGGGCTGGTGAGAAGGCTCATTGGGTAAGAGCACTGACTGCTCTCCCGCAGGTTGTGAGTTCAAATCCCAGCAACCACATGGTGGCTCACAACCATCAGGAATGATATCTGACACCCTTTTCTGGTGTGTCTAAAGACAACTACAGTGTACTTACATATAATCAATCATCAATCAATCAACCAACCAACCAATCAATCAATCTTTGGGCTGGAGCAAGCAGGAAGTGAGCAGGGCGGAACAGAGCGAGCAGGGTTGGCTGGAGCAAGCAGCTGTCCTAAAAATTTCAATCCCCAGCAACGACATGAAGGCTCCCAACCATCTGAACAGCTACAGTGTACTCATATACATAAAATAAATAAGTAAATCTTTAAAAAAAGAAGACAGTTATGCTGGGCTCCTGTCTTCAACCACAGCATCATTAATAGTATCAGGGGTTGGCTCCTTCACATGGGGTGGGTCTCAAGTTGGGGCCGTCATTGGTTGGCTGGTCCTCCAGTCTCTGCTCCATCATTATTCCTGCACATCTGGTAGGCAGGACAAATTTTGAGCTGGAGGTTTTATGGGTGGCTTGACACCCCCCTCCGTCCTCTGGAAGTCCTGCCTGCCTACAGGAAGTGGCCACTGCAGTCTCTATAGCCAGATATACCACTCCTAGGCATATACCCAACAGATGTTCCACTATACCACAGGGACATTTGCTCAGCCATGTTCATAGCAGCTTTATTCATAGTAGCCAGAGACTGGAAACATCCAATATTCTTAGCTGAAGAATGGATAAAGAAAATGTGGTATATCCACACAATGGAATACTATTCAGCTATTAAAAGCAAAGGCATCGTGACTTTTACAGGCAAGTGGATGGAACTTGAGAATATCATCCCAAGTGAGGTAACCCAGAGCCAGAAAGACACATATAGTATGTATTCAACTTACATACTATATGTAAGCTGAATATAAGTAAGTATTATATAATATAATATAATATAATATAATATAATATAATATAATATAATATAATAATTATATTAACCCGAGTATATAAGTAGTATAGCAACTTATAAGTTGCTATTAGCCATAAAGTACAGGACAATCATGCTACATTCCACAGACCCAAAGCAACTACATAATAAGACAGTCCCAAGGGAGTGCGCACAGCTCTCACTCAGAAGGGGAAACTAAATAGTTATTTGAGGTGGATGGAGAGAAGGGACCTGGGTAGGGGCTGGGAGAAGGGGAACGGGGACAGCGATCAGGTGTGGGGAGAAGGTAGGCAGGGGAAGGCTGGGAGTGAGAATGGAGATCGGTGGGGGGAGGGAGGGAGGGCGTCTCTGATGACTGGATAGAGGCCTGGTATGGGGGAGGATATGGGGTGTCTATTGAGGCGACCCTAGCTGAGATTCCTTAGGTTTCTAGACACTAGAGGAGGCTGAGCCTTTGGCATCACCAGACAGCTTTCCTGGGGGAGAGGTGCTGTGCAGGGGGGCTGGGGGCTCTTTATCCTTTGCCTGACCTTAGGTGCTCAAGGAGGAGGAGTCAGGGAGAGTGGGCTGGGGATCTGCAGCCTGTGGCCAAAGGCACCTTGAGGGCTGGGTGGCTCTTTGTAGCCTAGGGAGAACCCCAGAGGGCTGGTCATTCCTTGACTAGTTCCACAGAGTTTTCTAAGCTCTAGGGCCACCAGATGATGACTGTGGGATTTTATTTGAGTGCTGGGTGCAGTGGCACAAAAACCTGGAGGAGGTGCTTGGGTGTGTGTGTGTCTGTGAATAAATAATTGGTTATGAGTGAATGCCGGATGAATGAACGAAGAGAGAAGTAGAGGCGTATGGAGATGGGAGGGACCGACAGACACAGGAGAGAATATGAAAACATGAATGTAAATAAGAACGCACTCAGTGAGTGTACAGGTACCAACTCAGTGTTTCTAAAAATATTCATCTAGGTGTAGTGCTGCATGCCTCTAATTCCAGCACTCAGGAGGCAGAAGCAGGTAGATCTCTGTGAGATCAAGGCCAGCCAGGAGAACATAATAAGACTGTCACAAACAAACAAATGAATTGCCCACAACCCAAAGAGTATTGTAGACACTACTATCCTAGTTAATATCAAACATATCAAAGCTTTACTAATGAACACGGTGTCCAGGAATAGAGAATCCACTAAATGGGACACATCAGACCATGTGTGAATTTAATAGTTTATTTTTCATTTGGGTGCTGGGGATGGAATCAGAGAGTCGTCATGCTAGGCCAACTGGAGTATATCAGTGAGCTACACCCCAGCCCCAAGTGTGTGTAACTCTACTGAGGGGATTCATGGGCTCAGGATTTATGGAACTGAGATCACCCACAGAGGAAGAGGGAGGATCTGCAGGGGAGGGTGCCTCGGGGACTCTCTCAGGCTCTCAGAACAGGGACCCTGGGATTAGCAAGGTGTCTGGAACTGGAGCAGAGTGTCCCCGAGTTGCCTGCATGACTAGGGGGACAAAGACCCTCAGTGACCAGGGCAGGGAGCCGAGGGCTTCTCACAGACCCAGAAGTTGTTTGCACTACAGATGCTGTCATTCCATTTGTCTTCCGCCATTACCACGCAGTCCTCGTCCCCTACATTATTGGGTTCTCCGTCTTTCCAGAAGCTGTAAACATTACTGGTTTTCAGAGGCAGCCATCCTGCCCAGAACTACCCACTCCTCATTCACTGCAGAAGCCCTAGTTTTGGGGTTTTCATAGACAAAGTCTGAGGACCAAGCCAGCAGACAGGAGTCCAGGGCAGGACAAAGTCTGAGGACCCAGACAGCAGACAGGAGTCCAGGGCAGGCCTTAGCAAAATGTGGGTTCCCATTTTGCTCACCATCTCACTTCCATGAGAACTATCCCAGCAAGGTGAAAGGGCACACTCTGGGGACTTGGGCTTAGGCTCAAAGGACAGAAAGTCCACGGATGTGTGGTCCTGGATTTGAAATGTCCCTGGTGCTTTCTAACCCTGAAGGCTATGTTTAGAGTGAGGGCCATCTCCCTGCCCCATGCCTCTGGGCCGATTCTGAGTGTTCACCTGAGTTTGAGTGGAGTGTCATCTACCCACTGCCAGGAACCTTCACGTCTATGGTCAGTGAGGCCGATCCAGGTGAGCTGATTCTTTCTGATATGCCAGTATTTGAGGAATTGCTGAATGGAGGTGGGAGTCAGAAGGGTGGGCAGAAGTTCCCTCCACCCCTCCACTCCTTCCTGCCTCCAGGCATGCTCTTCCCCCCCACCCCCCAAGCTTAGTGCTGTTTATCTGGTTTTCTGGCATACGAATGCATCCGTGGGTGGGCCTTAAAGGGCACACATGAAGAAATCAGTTTACCTCTCAGTTCACAGGTGTGTCCCAAGACAGTTACACAAAATCTCAAAGCTTCTCTGACTCCCTTCCGTCCTAACCCACCTCTCATGTGTTCTTCCCCTAGGGAACCTCCCCCTGCATTGTGCTTCTTCCTACAGGAAGCCCCCTCAGACAGCATCTCCTCCACATCCTCAGCTTCCCATCTAGAGTCCAATGCCTACAACAGAGGGCCCCACTCACCTGCTCTGCAACACTGTTGACAATCACCAGATGGGCCCCAAGATCCTTGCAGGAGGAGGCAGAGGTTTCCCAGCTGCCCAGGGTTCTGGAGAAGAGGTAGCAGCTTCCCTGGAAGAGCTCCCAGTCCCAGGGGCAGGGCCTGCACAGGCCAGCTACAGAGCAAACCCTGAGCTCAGTGCCGGGGTCTCTTCTCCCTTCTGCCTTGGACCTTAGAGCCCAGGGCTGGTCTCCATTTTTCAGTTACCAACGCAGTGCTCCCCAAACCCAGACCACACTCCCTGTGCTCTATCTTGCCTGCCTCAGTGGCAGACCCAGAAGGTGGATGCCAGCCCCTCTGACGACCCCTCTGCTCTGTCCTAACTCAGGCCCTGGAGCCTCACCCAGGGAGGCGTTGAACTGAGTCAGCTGCTGCTGGATCTGCTGGATCTGCTCCAAGCCAGCGTGTGTCTGCTCCTGAGGAACAGCAACTGCTAGGAGAGGTTGGCAACAATGAAGCACCAACTGTGTGCCTGGTCCAGAGCTGGACCCAGGAAATGACAGTTGGTGGTCACAGGGACCCCAGGAGCCCATTTCATAGACCAGAACACTGAGCCTCAGACTCTGTCAGGCCCAACAGGTCTCTGGCCTCCCCCATCCTGCCATGCTCCCAGCATGCCTGTGCCCGTGGTTACCCCACCTCACACAACCTCAGAGTCCTCTCCCACCTACAGCCCCAGTTACCCCTCCCCACGCTGGAGTTACCCTGCTGATCCTGGGTCTGTCCTTGTGTGTATGCACGGATCCTGGAAACTGCAAGAAGGAGGAGCACAGCCACGCCCTCTTATAAGCACTGGTGGGACATGGCTGTGCCAGTTCAGGAGCAAGGGAAAGATGAGCCCCACTTCAGAGAGGGACAGTGAGCTGCGGGTAGCCACAAACGAAATGAGGGATGTGGACCTTAGATGCCCCAGCTGTGGTGAATTTGGGGGCTAGGCAAGGATCATCACAGAGGGAAAATCTAAGACTTCAGCTACTGTCCCGTGCTGGAGTTCTTACTTAACAAGTGCAAAAATAAAATAATAAATAAAATAAAAACAGACCCCCCCTTACTCCAGACCCTGACTTACCTTGAATCAGGGTGGCCAACATGAGCAAAAAGAGGCCCAAAGAGATGAGAAGCAGCAGAAGCCAGGGGACTGGGGTCAGATATCCTGCAGGACCCACAGATGGGCAGAGCTGAGCTTCCGGGGAGCAGATCGTGCCCTGATGTGTTCGCTCTGCAGAGGATCCCTGACCCCTCTGCCCCTGAATCACCCTGGTACCTTGCAAACTCCTGGAGCTGCAAATGAGACCCTTGGGCTCATTCTCAGCCTGGTCTGTGACTGTGACCTCCTCCTCTGAATGGGAAAGAACATAAGCAGCTGACCTTCAAAGCTCAGCTACCTCCTTCCCCCTCCTCCCTCTCTTCTTCCTTCCATCCTCCCCTTCCCCCTCCCCCTCCTCCCTCTCCTCTTCCTTCCCTCCTCCCCCTTCCACCTCCCCCTCCTCCCTCTCCTCTTCCTTGCCTCCTCCCCTTCCCCCCTCTCCTCCCCCTCCCCTCACCCCTCACCCCCTGAAAGCCTGAGGCCAGGTCCAGATCACCCTGGATCCTGCTCCCCTAAAAGCACCTAGAGGGTGCCCAGCCTCACCCTGGTTCTTTGGCTGATGGAGCTCTAGCTCTCCTGCCATCTTCTACTTCCCTTGACTTCTGCCTCTCCACTTTCCCTCTGCCCTGGGATTTATATAACCCCCATGGCCCCTCTGTGGCACCCTCTGTGAGGTCCATTTTTCTCTGACTCAGGGAAAAAAGGAACAGGATGGGGGACACCCTCACCCCGGAAAAGTGTGGGGAGAGAGACATTGCTTGACACAGCTAAAATGGTGCCAGTCTGGGCCAGGAGTTGTGCCATATATTTTTATGCCGATGTCCTTGCCCCAAGCCATATCTAGTACTGGGAGTTGGTTTATTCAGCTGTGCAGTGGATCAGTGAGGAACTGGGGCTATGACTCAGGTTTAGACTGCTTGCTCAGCACATACGAGGCCCTGCTTTCAAATCCCAAGCACTGTAGAAACTGATGTGTAACTCTCATCCCACAAAGTGTGAAATAGAAACAGAAAGATCAAAAGTTCAAGGTTGTTTCAAGGTTACATAGCCAGTTAGACCATTAGAGGCCATGAAGAAAAGAAGAAATAGAGGAATGTGAAGAAGAAAAGGAGAGATAGAGGGCTAATATCCAATATATATAAAGAACTCAAGAAGTTAGACTCCAGAAAACCAAACAATCCTATTAAAACATGGGGTACAGAGTTAAACAAAGAATTCTCACCTAAAGAACTTCGGATAGCGGAGAAGCATCTTAAAAAATGTTCAACTTCATTAGTCATTAGGGAAATGCAAATCAAAACAACCCTAAGATTTCATCTTACACCAGTCAGAATGTCTAAGATTAAAAATTCAGGAGACAGCAGGTGTTGGAGAGGGTGTGGAGAAAGAGGAACACTCCTCCACTGCTGGTGGGGTTGCAAATTGGTACAACCACTCTGGAAATCAGTCTGGCGGTTCCTCCAAAAACTGGGCACCTCACTTCCAGAGGACCCCGCTATACCACTCCTGGGCATATACCCAAAAGATTCCCCAGCATGTAATAAGGATACATGTTCCACTATGTTCATAGCAGCCCTATTTATAATTGCCAGATGCTGGAAAGAACCCAGGTATCCCTCAACAGAAGAGTGGATACAAAAAATGTGGTATATCTACACAATGGAGTACTATTCAGCCATTAGAAACAATGAATTCATGAAATTCTTAGGCAAATGGATGGAGCTAGAGAACATCATACTAAGTGAGGTAACCCAGACTCAAAAGGTGAATCATGGTATGCACTCACTAATAAGTGGTTATTAACCTAGAAAACTGGAATACCCAAAACATAATCCACACATCAAATGAGGTACAAGAAGAAAGGAGGAGTGGCCCCTGGTTCTGGAAAGACTCAGTGAAGCAGTATAGGGCAAAACCAGAACGGGGAAGTGGGAAGGGGTGGGTGGGAGGACGGGAAGAGAATGGGGCTTACGGGACTTTCGGGGAGTGGGGGGGGGGGCTAGAAAAGGGGAAATCATTTGAAAAATAAAAAATAAAAAAAAATAAAAAAAAGAAACAATAAAAAAAAAAAAGAAAAAATAAGAAAAAGTTTCCCTGCTGTAAACTGTCAGTGTGAGGCTTAATCCAGTACTCAATATGTAAAATATGTAGCTTAGTGATGTCATCCGTGAGATTCACAGACATTGAAGTAGAGGGATAGCTCAGTGGGTAAAGTGCTTGCCACGCAAACTTGAGGACTTGAGTCTGAATCCCAGGAATCCAAGGGGAAAACATTGGATGCTGTAGCATACGTCTATAACTCCAGCACTGCACAACGAGATGGAAGACAGACAGAAGGACCTGGACACTTGTACACTAGCTAGCTGGGAGTCAGCAGCAGGTAATAAGAAACGACCCTGCCTCGGAGAACACGAAAGCTGAGGACCAATACTTGAGGAAGTCCCCGACATTTACATGTTCACTGTGGTATGCATATGTGTACACACATCAAAATATACATGACTGTACTACTCCCATGAGGGAGGGAGGGAGAAAGGGAGGGAGGGAGGGAGAAAGGGAGAGAGGGAGGGAGAAAGAAAGGGAGGGAGGGAGTGAGGGAGGGAGGAAGGGAGGGAGGAGGGGAGGGAGGAAGGGAGGGAGGGAGAGAGAGAGACAGGGAGGGAGGAAGAGAGATAGGGAGGGAGGGAGGAAGAGAGGAAGGAAGAGAGGGAGGGAGAGAGAGAGAGGGAGGGAGGAAGGGAGGGAGGGAGGGAGAGAGATAGAGAGGGATGGAAGGAGGAAGGGATACAGGAGGGAGGGAGGAGGGAGGGAGGGATACAGGAGGGAGGGATTGCAGGCATTGGTGTGCCTGACATTGAAAACTCAGCCTCAAGGGAGGGCAGAGTGGACCCTGATGTGGAGTCTTTCCTGGTTGGATTTGACTTGCTAGGGACTGCTTTGGCCTTTTTAGATGACTCAGGATCCTCTGTCCCTCCCAGGTGACAAATACTACTAAAACAGTATTCCCAGCTGGGGCGTGCCAAGCACCTGCTTTGAGGGCAGAACTCTAATGGATGTCAGCCCCAAATCAGACCCCTGAGTGATGATGATAGAGCATGACAGCAGTCCCCGCTCTGCCAGTGTGTGAGATCATAGGACACAGGTAGCTCCAAGTGCGCACAACCCATACCCTGGAGCTAGAACTGCAGCTCGCACGCACGCACGCACGCACGCACGCACGCACGCACGCACGCGGCTCTGGGCCCCGTCCCCAGCACCATCAAAGTGCTTGCTCATATACTGGCCAACAGGAGGAACCTCTGTCTGTTTGGGTCACGGGTACCAGTGGCTCCAGAACAATAGAAACTCATGTCTCCCAATCCTGGACTTTAGGAAGCTAAAAAAGGAAGCTGCAACTGGCATCTGGGGATGCTGCTTCCTGGTTCTTAGATAACTTCTTGTTATCATGTCTTCCTAGGCTGGAAGGGGTCAGTGAGTTCTCTGGGGTTTCCTCTCTTTTTGAAAAAGGAAAGGTTTTGTTTTCATTTTTAATTGTGTGTGTGTGTGTGTGTGTGTGTGTAGGGAGCCAGAAGAAAATATCTAATCAGGCATCCAATCATTGATGGACTGCAGTTACAGGTTGTTTTATGTTGCCCATTGTGGGAGTTGGGAACCAAACTCAAGTCCCCTGCGATATATGTTGTCTTAACTCCTGAGCCATTTCTCCAGTTTCTGCTCTCTCTCTCTCTCTCTCTCTCTCTCTCTCTCTCTCTCTCTCTCTCTCTCCTCGGTTCTTCAGAGTCTCACCCAGGCCTGGTTGGCCTAAAACAATTTGATATGTGGTCAAAGTTCAAAGTTGACTCTGAGTCCAGACTCTCCTTCCCCGAATTCAGGAGGCATGCCAGTGAAAATATGTCTCTTTCTCCCATGTGGGTCCCATAGATAGAACTCAGGTTTTCAGGCTTGGTGGAAGCACCTTTAACCACGGAGCCTTCTTAGGAGTTCTGTGGGATCTGTCTTATGAGGCTGTCAGCTCATTTATGAGGATTCTTCTACCACAAGCTGACCTACTATAATGATTAACGTTGATCATCAACTTGACAGGACCCAGAGTCACCATGGAAACAAGCCTTAGGCATGTCTGTGAGGGAGTTTCAGATTATGTTGCCGGAAGTGCAGAGACTCACCTTAACCAAGTGTGCACTATTCCTGGAGTCCTGGTCTAATAGAAAGCAGAAAGTGAGTTGACCAACAGCATTCACTGATCCCTGCTTCTGCACTTGGGATGCAATGTGACCAACTGCCTCATGCTTCTGCTGACATGTTCTTTAATGAAAGTTAGAGTATGTCTGCCTCCCTACTCCTCTTTCTCTTTGTATAACCTGTAGGCATGGCGCACATGTGATGACACACGTGTGGAGGTCAGAGAGTTGCCATGTGGAATCAGTTCTTTCCATCAGGCTTGGCATGGGTTCCAGAGACTGAACTCAGGTCACCTGGCTGGTGCAGCTGAGACATGGCATTTTGAAAAGTGACATTACAGAAGCAGAGATGGAATAGGGAAGTAGAACAGTATTTCAGTGATAGAAGGGAGACTGCAAAGAGTAGGAAATTTAAAGGGACGTGACCTTTCAGAGGAACTAGAGCCCAGAGGGCCCCAGGAAGGAAAATGGGAAGGGTAGTTCAGAATGTGATGGCAAGGCATGCATTGCCCAAAATAAGGTGGGGAATTAACATGGTGGGGAATACCCTGTCCTTCACCCAACTGTCCCATCTTCCTAGGGCTGGAGATAACCCTTCTCTCCTCATGTGCCTATAGAGCTGGGAAAGTGCCTAGCTGAGCACAGAACACGTACCAAGCCAGGCAGACCTGGCTTTAGACGCAGCTCTGCCTCTCCTTCAGGTGCCATGAACAAACTGGTCATCTCGATTCTCTGTACCTTAGGTCTGCCCGTCTGCAAAATGGGAACCACTTTGTGGTGGTTAATATTGTCAACTTGATAGCATCTAAAGTCATCTAGGAGATAAGCCCCTAGGTATGCCTTTGAGTGAGCTTCTAGATTGGGTCAATTGAGGTGAGAAAACACACCCTAAATGTAGGTTACACCATCCCATGGGCAGGGGTTTGGAATTGAATAAAAGGAGGACATGAGCTGAGTGCCATAATTCATCTCTCTCCACTTCCTGACAACAAATGCAGTGTGAGCAGCTGCCCTCCATGCCTTTCTCTATGATGTGCCTGCTGGGGACTGGACCTTCGAAACTCAGAGAAATAATTTCCCAGGTTGCTTTCATCATAGTCATGTGAAAGAGAACATGATTAAGATAGCTGTCAAGACAAGGACAAAAAATGGACCAGACACTGAAGGAAGGGCCATCCGGGGACCGAATCCACCTGGGGACTGAGCTCACCTGGGGATCCCTCCTGTCTGCAGACACCAAACCCTGACACAGTTGCTGTTGCCAAGAGGCGCTTGCTGACAGGAACCTGGTATGGCTGTTCCCTGGGAGGTTCTTCCAGCACCTGGCCAATGCAGATGTGGATGCTTGAAGCCAACCATCAGACTGAGCTGGGGACCCTGATGGGGGGCCTGGCAGAAGAACTGAAGGAGAGGAGGGAAATTGCAACCCCATAGGAAGAATAACGTTGGCTGGCCAGACCACCCAGTGCTCCCAGGGACTAAAGCACCAACTAAGGAGGGATCCATGGCTCCAGACACATATGTAGCAGAGGATGGTCTTGTCTGACATCAGTGGGAGAGAGGGAGGGAACTGGGAGGGAAAGCAGAAGGGGCAGGGGAGAGGGCAGAGAAGGGGCAGAGGAGGAAGAGATGAGAGAGGGGTAAGAGGGAAGAGAAGGGGGAGAGAGGAACCTAATCTGACACTGGGGGAGGGAAAAGGACTGAAGCCCTGAGGGCCAACAGAAAGAATGGAAACAGGCAAGCTCGGGAGGTAGGAGATTGAGGGGACCCTCCAGAATGCACCAGAGACCTGGGAAGTGAGAGACTATCAGGGCTCATAGGAAGGGACCTTAGATGAGATGTCTGACAGTAGGGAGAAAGAACTTATAGAGCCCACCTCCAGCAGGAAGACAGGGCTTCAAATGAGGGAGAGGGGCCGTCCCACAGCCATAACTCTGACCCATAATTGTTCCTGTCTAAAAGAATTACAGGGATGGAAATGGAGAAGAGCCTGAGGAAGAGAAGTCCAGCAACAGGCTCAAAGTGGGATCCAGTGCAAGGGGAGGTCCCAAGGCCTGACACTGAGGCTATGGAGCACTCACAAAAAGGGACCAAGCCTGACAGCACTCCTAAAGACCCATCAAGCAGCTGAAAGAGTCAGATGCAGATATTTGCACCCAACCGATGGACAGAAGCATCTGACCCCTGCTGTTGAATTAGGGAAGGCTGAATGAAACTGAGGGTGACCCTGTAGGAGGACCAGCAGTCTCAATTAATCTGGACCCCTGGGATCTCTCCAACACTGGTCCACCAAACAGGCAGCATTCACCAGCTGATATGAGGCCCCTAGCACACATACAATAGACGACTGCTGGGTCCGTGTTCATCCAGAGATAAGGCATCTGACCCTCAAGAGATTGGAGGCCCCAGGGAGTTTAGGGGTCAGGTGGAGTTGGGGGTAGGGACATACATGTGGAGATGGGGAGGGAGGAGGTATGGGATGCGGAACAGTTGGAGGAATGACAGGGGTTGGTGGGGTGGGGAATAAAATACGGAGTGTATAAAAATAATAAAAAAGGAAAGGAAAGGAAAGGAAAGGAAAGGAAAGGAAAGGAAAGGAAAGGAAAGGAAAGGAAAGGAAAGGAAAGGATAAAGAAAATAAGGTGAAGAACTGAGACGATTCTTACAGCAGCTGGGAATTAACACAGAGATGCACATCAAACCCTGCCCCCTCAAGGCTCAAGGAGCTATGCAGAAGAGAAGGTAGAAAGATGGTCAGAAGGTAGAAAGGTGGTAGATGACTCTAAGCAGCTTCTTCCAGATACAGCAGCTGTGATATGCATCTGAACTCACAGAGACCAAAACAGCTCACACAAGATCCATGGTTTCAAATTTAAAAAAAATCCTAGCACTAAAAACAGGAAGTAGACACAAAAGTTGTACCCCAACCATGTTTTTTGTTTGGTTTGGTTTGGTTTGTGTGTGTCTGTGTGTGCATGCGTACACTCTGTGTGTGTGTGTGTGTGTGTGTGTGTGTGTGTGTGTGAGAGAGAGAGAGAGAGAGAGAGAGAGAGAGAGAGGAGAGAGAGAGAGCACATGCTTTTGATTTTTTGACTTATTGTTTTTTCTTTATTAAGTTAATATTTGCTTTGATTTTGGAGGAGAGATTAAAAAACATGAAGTTGGAAAGGTAGTGAAGTGGAGAGAATTTGGGAGGAGTTGGGGAGGGAAATGAATGTGATCAAAATATATCATGTGAGATTTTTTTAAAAAATACAAAATAAAATGGAGAAGCCATCAAGGAAGACATTGGCACATCTGATCTCCACATCTTCCACATCTACATGGACACACCCACAAAAGCCTACAAAAAATACACAAACAACACACAGGGGTGGAAAACCTTCAGTTGTGGAGGCCTACTGGAAAGAACTTGGTGGAATATCCTTGAGCTACCTAGGAAAGCAGTCTTAAGGAGGGATCCTCTAGAATAGGTTGGGCTGTGGGTGTGTCTGTAGAGAACTGTCTTGATTGTCTTAACTGATGTGGGAGGCCCAGTCTGAAAGTGGGTGGCACTGCTCTCTGGGCTAGGACATTACACTGTGTGTCTGTGTAGCTAGTGGCATTTGGAAAGAGCACACACACATCATTGCTTCCTTTGCCTGTATGCATCTCTGGACTATAACTTGGAATTGTGAGCTAACATTCCCTTCTCTCCTAAGCTGATTTTTTTTTTTTTTTTTTTTGGTCAGGGTGTTTTATAACACCAACTGAGATGACACTGGGAAAGACTCACTGGAACCTCCCTCAGTGCCTTCCTGACTTATTTAAAACAACTTCTTTTAATTTAAAAATATTATGTGTATTTATTTATATGTGGGTATTCATATATGTAAAGGTACTCTCAAAGATGAGAAAAGGACACCAGATCCCTTGGGGTTGAGGTTATTGGCAGTTGTAAGCCACACAGTGTGGATCCTGGGGACTGATCTTGGATCCTTTGCAAGAGAGCAGTATGTCCTCTTAACTGCTGGACTCCATGTGCTGGTTAGTCTTATGTCAACTTGACGTAAGTTAGAGTCATGTGGGAAGAGGGACTCTCAATTAGGAAAATGCCTCCATGAGACTGACTTATAGACAAGTCGGTCAGGGAATTTTTTGACTAATAATTCATAGGAAGACCCAGCCCACTGTGGGAGATGCCACCCTTGGTCAGGTGGCCCTAGGTTCTATTGAGCAAGCCATGAGATGCAAGACAGAAAGAAGTGTTCCTCTACAGCCTGTGAATCAGCTTCTTTCTCCAGGTTCTTGCCTTGGGTTCCTGCCCTGACTTCACTTAATGAAGCTATAAGCTGTACAGAGAAGTATACTCTCTAAGTTGCTTTTGGTCATAGTGTTTTACCACTGAGCTAGAACTGAGACACTATCTCTCCAGCCCTTGCTGATTTATTTGTTCATTTGTTTTACTTTTGTCCTCTATGAAGAGAGCAGGCTTCCTCCGCCATGTTCTCTCCATGACAACGCTACCTTGCCCTAGGCCCTAAAGCACTAGACTAGCTGACCTACAAAACTTTGAGAAAAATTAACAATTCTTGCTTACAAGCTCAAAGACAAGTTGTTTTCTTACCTTTGTGCCCACACTACCTGACAGAAACAACCTTGAGGAGGTAGAAGTTTCTCCCCCTCGTGATTTCAGGTTTCATATTGCATGGTGAGGAAGCACTGAGTAGTCCACTGGGTTCACAGTTGGGCAAGGCCACTAATGACTTTCCCTCTCCCAGTAGCTCATGTTGCCATGAATGTTAACCAGCAGGGAAGAGACTTCCAGTGTGGGTTCACCCTGATTTCTCTGCATCCTGGTACATAGTTTCTTTCTGTTCTTGACATTGAGATATAGAAAAGGAGAAGATACCTAGACTTCTACTTTTGAGTGGTTTCCCCAGACATGTCTATATAGACTGCAGTACCCACAGTGTGCTGTAGTTTAACTCTACATCTCTTTCTAAGAAGTATGGTTGATTCTTCCTTCCATTTCCCTACACTCCTCATCACTAGTAGCCATTATTCTACTCAGTTTCTGAGAAACCAAGTCTTTAGTTTCCCCACATAATCCTGTATCACAAAAACAAGGTAGCACCCTGGGCCAGCTCAGAGCTGCATGGTGGCAACCCAGTTATCTGAGTTCAGAATCTGTGTAAGGCAAGAGAGAGCAGAATCTGTGTAAGGCAAGAGAGAGCAGCCTCCCCAAAGCTGTGCTCTAGCCTCCACACGAGCATCATGGCGCACATGTACACCACTACATCTCCCTCTTTTTATATCCCGTCTCTCTCAAACACACACAGAAACCCACCATCCAATTCCTAACAAACACTTGGTATCTCGCAACTGTCTGTAACTCCAGTACAAAGGGACCCAGTACACCTAGGTGTTGTATATACATATGTACAAGCAAAACATACTTAAGGTAAAAAAAAAATAAATCTGAGAAAAATAAATAAAAACAATGTAGGGTGTAGCTGTAACTCTCTGGTAGATTAAATACCTAACATACATAAGGCCCTAAAACAGTCCCTGGTACTGACAAAAGAAAATACCATCCTCCCCCCACCAGAAAAAAAAAAACACTCAAGGTGGATAGTGTCTGAGGACTAACAGCTGAGGTTGCCCCCTGGCCCCCACACACATGTAAACATGTGTGGTCCCCCACAAATGAACCTGCGTACACAAAATTAATGCATTAAACATAACTGTTGGCCAGGTCCGGTGTTACAGACTACAATTCCCAGTACTAGAAGAGCTGAAGCAGGAGAGTCGTAAGTTCAGGGCTGCCTGGACGATAGCATGAGTTCAGCCCCAGTTAGGACAGCTTCAGAGCCTATCTCAAAACTTAAAGACAAAATTAAATTTGTAGTTTCGTGGTTATGTGATTGCCTAGTATATTTGAAGCCCTGGGTTTCACCCCAAGTACTGGTTAAGAAAAAAAAATAAGAAAAAAACACTAATGAAAAGTAGATCTTTTACCATAAGAGAAGGAGTTAAGGTGTCAAAAGCTGGAGGGCTTCGTGGACTACGACGGGGTGTTAATACTAGTTATTAATTTTCAGCATGTATAAGAGCATCCTAAACTACTTTCATTGTGTGTGTGTGTCAGTTTTCTATTGCTGTGATTAAACACCATGTCCAAGGCAAGAAAGAGTTTATTTGAAGCTTACAGCTTCAGAGTGTTAGAGTCCGTGATAGCCTAGAAGAGGGAGCAGGCAGCTGGCAGCAGCTAAGAGTTCACATTTCGAAGAGCAAGTGGGAAACAGAGAGATCTAACTCAAAATGCTACAGGCTTTTGAAACCTCTGTTGAAAACTTTCGAAAGCCAGTTGCCAGTGACACTCCTCCTCCTACAAGGTCACACCTCCTAATCCCTCCCAACAGTTCCACCAACTGAGGACCAAACATGCAAAACATATGAGCCCATGGGCATTCAAATCATGTGTGTGTGTGTGTGTGTGTGTGTGTTCGTTCAAACATGCATTTTCGTGTCATAGCATTCATGTACTCAGAGGACAACTTCTTGAAGGAATCAGTTCTCTTCTTCCACCAAGTGGACCTGGTCCTGGTGTGGTACTGACACTTACACACTTTTAATTTCAGTACTTGGGAGACAGAGTTCCAGGCTACTCAGGGCTACACAGTGACATCTCATCTCGAACAAAGAAACTGGCCGTGGGTCGCCAGGATTGGTGGCAATCACCTTCACCCACTGAGCTATCTTGCTCTATGTTTTGACTTCATTGGATTGTCACCCATCCTTGCTTCCATCCTCCTGTCTCTGCTTCTTGTCTCCTACTGTAATGTGCCAGCTGTCAACACTGATGGAATCTCCCCTGGACATCCTTGCCTTGATGGACTGTGTTCTAAACTATGAGCTAAAATAAACCCTTCCTAATATATGTCTTCCAGGTATGTGATCACAGTCATGTGAAAGGTATCTAATGTGGCATAAATGTGTATTTGTCACCATAAATATTTACATTTGTATGCATAAACATACAAGTATGTTTACGGCGAGTCTATATGAATGTGTGTATGGTTTTGTGTATGAGTGTATCTTTGTGTGTGTGTGTGAGGTATGAGTCTATATTTGAATATGTGGTCCCCAGTTGGTAGAACTGTGAGGAGTGATTGAAAGCGTGACCTTGGAGGAGGGGTGTTAATGGAGACTGGTTTTTAGGTTTCAAAAGGCTCTAGCACAATGGCTCTCAATCCTAATGCTGTGACACTTTATAGTTCCTTGTGTTGTAGCAACCCCGAAAAAATTATTTTCATTGCTACTGTTAGGAATTGTAATGTAAATATCTGTGTTTTCTGATGATCTTAGGTAACCCCTATGAAATGGGTGAAAAGGGTCACCACCTACAGGTTGAGAACCACTCACTCACTGCTCTAGAAGTTTCCAGTTAGGTCCTTCTGTTTCCCAGTGTGAGCTCTCAGTTACTGCCTGTCTGTGTGCATCTTTGTATGAATATAAGTATGACAATGTTTGTGTTCCTGTTTGCTTGATGACAGGATCGAAAGCCATGATACTCCAATACCAATAAATACCCTAATATCCAGATCTGGGTTATAAATTTTATTTGCTCTACTCAAAGGCACCCAACCCTCTTGAGAAAACAATTAATTTCCAAGGGGAAGGTAAGGGATAAAGGTAGGACATCTAAGTGAGGCAAGAGAGAAAACATATTAGCAAAATCAAAAACAATTAGGGGTATGTCAAAAAGGCTCAGAAGCAAACGTGATAAGCTTCTACTGGCCAAATCAAAGACAATTTAAGCATTAAGGGGAAAAAAAAAACATCAGCACAATGACCAAGTAAAATCCCCCCTTCCCTAAAATTAGTTAAAAGCCTATCGAGATTTGACAGAATCAACAGTTTCCAAAACCCTGGAAATGATCCAAAAGTGGAAATGATTACAATAATTCAAGTAAGCATTTTTTAAAAACTTCACACCTCACAAAAATGCAAGCACTATGGAATTCTAAGCTGCCCCACTTGCAGTCTCTCTTCCTCATCTAAGAAGGAGATTCTTGAGAGTTTGTTTTGAGGTTCTAGCAGAGGACCAGACACTGCTCCTCCTCTATTCGGGGAAGGCCATTCTCTTCTATCCAACATGCAGCTTTGGGAGGGAGGCACATGGAATTGTAAGAGAGGAAGGGGGCACCTCCCTAGCCAGCCATATCAGCTCAACCAGCCCTGGTGATTAACGGGGTGATAGATGTTACAGCCAGATCGCCCTCACATCCCAGAAGCAGCTTCTTAATTACTTACTTACTTACTTACTTACTTACTTAATTAGACAAAGTGTCTCTACATAGCTCAAGATAGCCGAGAAAGTGACAGTGTGGATCAGGCTGGTCTGGAACTCACAGAGATTCATCTGCTTCTGCCTTCCCAGTGCTGAGATTAAAAGGGTGTATCACCATACACAATATGTCTACATATTTTAAAAATCTTTATGTGTGTATGCTTATATATGATGTGTGAGTGCAGGTATGTACACATGGAAGTTAGAAAACAACCTTGAGTGTTGGTCCTTGCTGTCCACCTTAAGACCGTTTGTTTGCCACTGTGTGCCCCAGATCAACTGGCTTCTGAGCTCCGGGGATCGATTCTCCTGTCTCCACCTCTGATCTCACTGTGGCCGTACTGGAGTAACAGATATGTGCCACCATGTCTGCCCCAGGCCTTATGCCTGTATCACAAGATTTTATCTCCTAAGCTGACTATCTAGGCATAGATATTCAGTTTTTTAACTTTTCATTCTATGTATATGAATGTTTTGCCTACATGTAAGTGCACCTTGAAGGCCAGAAGGTAGTGGCAGATCTCCTGGAACTATGGTTATAGATGGCTTTGAACTGACATACAGGTGCTGGGAACTGAACACAGGTTCTCCACAAGAGCAACAAGCACTTTTAACCAATGAGCTATTCTCTCCAGCCTCTTAATTTTATTTTGGATTATGTGTATACATACAGAGGGTGGTATCCACAGAGGCCAGAAGAGGGCATTGGATTATCTAAGGCTGGTGGTCGTAAGCTGCCCAACATGGGTACTGGGAGCCAAACTCAGGTTCTCTGGAAGAACAACAAGCAGTCCTAATAGCTGAGCCATCTCTCTACTCCCCTTACACATTTTTTTTTTTCCGTGACAGGGTATCTCTGTGTAGTCCTGGCTGTCCTGAAACTCACTCTGTAGACATGGCTGGCCTTGAACTCAGAGATCTTAAACTTAGGGATTTCTACCTTTCCTTTCCTTTCCTTTCCTTTCCTTTCCTTTCCTTTCCTTTCCTTTCCTTTCCTTTCCTTTCCTTTCCTTTCCTTTCCTTTCCTTTCCTCTTTCTTTTTTTATGGGAGACTATTAACAACTGCTTCTATTTCCTCACGACTTATGGGACTATTTAGATGGTTTATCTGATTCTGTTTTAATGTTGGCACCTGGTGTGTATCTAGAAAGTTGTCCATTTCATCCAGATTTTCAAACTTTGTTGAGTATAAGCTCTTGTAGTAGGATCTGATGATTTTTTTTTAATTTCCACAGTTTCTGTTGTTATATTTCCCCTTTCATTGCTGATTTTATTAATTTGGGTAGTGCCTCTGTGCCCTCTGGTTAATCTGGCTAAGGGTTTATCTATCTTGTTTATTTTCTCAAAAAAAAAAAAAAAAACCAGCTCCTGGTTTTATTGATTCTTTATATAGTTCTTCTTGTTTCTATATAGTTGATTTCAGCCCTGAGTTTGATGATTTCCTGCCATATACTCCTCTTAGGTGTATTTGCTTCTTTTTGTTCTAGAGCTTTCAAGTGCACTGTCAAGATGTTAGTGTAAGCTTTCTCCATTTTCTTTTTGGAGGCACTCAGAGCTATGAGTTTTCCTCTTAGCACTGCTTTCATTGTGTCCCATAAGTTTTGGTATGGTGTGTCTTCATTTTCATTAAATTCTAAAAAGTTTTTAATTTCTTTATTTCTTCCTTGACCAAGCTATCGTTGAGAAGAGCATTGTTCAATGTCCATGTGTATGTGTGTTTTCCATTGTTTTTGTTTGAGCTTAAGACCAGTCTTAGGCAGTGGTGATCTGATAAGGTGCATGAAATAATTTCAGTATTTCTGTATATGTTGAGGCCCATTTTGTGACCAGTTATATGGTTAATTTTGGAGACAGTACCATGAGGTGTTGAGAAAAGGGTGTATTCTTTTGATATAGGGTGGAATGTTCTATAAATATCTGTTAGATCCATTTGGTCCATAACTTCAGTTAGTTTTACTGTGTCTCTGTTTAGTTTCTGTTTCCATGATTTGTCCATTGTTGAGAGTGGGGTGTTAAAGTCTCCCACTATTATTGTGTGGAGTGCAATGTGTGCTTTGAGCTTTAGTTAAGTTTCTTTTATGAATGTGGGCACCTGTGCGCTCAGAGCATAGATGTTCAGAATTGAGAGTTTGTCTCTGTAGGCTTTTCCTTTGACTAGTATGAAGTGTCCCTCCTTATCTTTTTTGACAACTTTTGGTTGAAAGACAATTTTATCTGATATAAGAATGGCCACTCCAGCTTGTTTCTTGGGACCATTTGCTTGGAAAATTGTTTCCAACCTTTGACTCTGAAATAGCTACTGCCTTTGTCACTGACATGGGTTTCTTGCTTGCAGTAAAACATTGGGTCCTGTTTACATATCCAGTCTGTCAGTCTATGTTTTTGAATAGGGGGAATTGAGACCACTGATATTAAGAGATATTAAGGAAAAGTGATTGTTGCTTACTGTTATCTTCTTTGTTAAAGGTGAAATTCTGTTTGTGTAGCTATCTTCTATTGGGTTTGTTGAAAGATTACTTTATTGCTTTTTCTATGGTGTGGTTTCCCACCTTGTGTTGGTATTTTCCACCCATTATCCTTTGTAGAGCTGGATTTGTGGAAAGATATTGTGTAAATTTTGTTTTGTCGTAGAATGTCTTGTTTTCTCCATCTATGGTAATTGAAGGTTTTGCTGGGTATAGTAGTCTGGGCTGGCATTTGTGTTCTCTTAGAGTCTGTATGACATCTGCCCAAGATCTTCTATTTTTCATAGTGTCTGGTGAGAAGTCTGGTGTAATTCTGATATGTCTGCCTTTCTATGTATGTGACCTTTTTCCCTTATTGCTTTTAATATTCTTTTTTTGTTTAGTGCATTTGGTGTTTTGATTATTATGTGATGAGAGGAATTTATGCTCTGGTCCAGTCCTTTTGGAGTTCTGTAGGATTATTGTATGTTCATGGGCATCTACTTCTTTAGATTAGGGAAGTTTTCTTCTATAATTTTGTTGAAGATATTTACTGGCCCTTTAAGATGTCAATCCTTGTCCTAGTCTATACCTATAATCCTTAGGTTTGGTCTTTTCATTGTGTCCTTGATTTCCTGGATGTTTTGGCTTACAAGCTTTTTGCATTTTACATTTTTCTTTGGCTGTTGAGTCAATGTTTTCTATGGAACCTTCAGTATCTCTTGTATTCTTCTATCTCTTGTATTCTGTTGGTGATGCTTGCATCTATGACCCTGAATTCTTTCCAAGGTTTTCTATCTCTAAAGGCATCTCACTTTGCGATTTCTTTATTGTTTCTACTTCCATTTTTAGATCCTAGATAGTTTTGTTCAGTTCCTTCACTTGTTTATTTGTTTTTCCCTGAAATTCTTTAAGAGATTTTTGTGTTTCCTCTTTAAGGGCTTCTACCTGTTGACCCATGTTCTCCTGAGTTTCTTTTAAGGATTTTTGTAATTCCCCTTTAAGGGCTTCTGCATGTTGGCCCATGTTCTCCCATAATTCCCTATGGGATCTTTTTAATGGGTTCTACCTGTGGACCCATGTTCTCCTGTATTTCTTTAAGGGATTTTTGTGTTTCCTCTTTAAGGGCTTCTATCTGTTGACCCATGTTCCCTATATTTCTTTAAGGGAGTTATTTATGTCCTTCTTGAAGTCCTCCATCAGCATCATGAGATGTGATTTTAAATCCAGCTCTTTCTTTTCTGATGTGATGGAGTATCCAGGATTTGCTGTTGTGGGAGAACTGGGTTCTGATGGTGCCATGTTGCCTTGGTTTCTGTTGGTAATGATCTTGCATTTGCCTTTGGTCATCTAGTTATCTCTGGTGTTAGCTAGTCTTGCTGTCTCTGACTATGACTTCTCTGTTATTTTGAGGGAACGAAGCTCAATTTACTGGAGGTCTAACTCTTTGTGACCAGTGGAAAAACTGTGAACTCTTTTAAGTACTTGGTGCCATCAAGAAACAGAAGGAGAGGGAGAAAATGTACATGTACACACACATACACACACATACACACACACATACACACATACACACACATATACACACACATACACACAAATACACACCCCCCCCCACACACACACAGTTGATAGATGGGAGAAACAATAGTCCAGCCACACCACACCATTGCTTATTCTTTCTTCCATAGCTTATCTATCCCAGCAAAATCTTTCCAGCAGTATACAACTATATGTGATTATGTTTTAGTTTTCTTGTAGTGAATGATTGTGAAAAAAACAATGTGTTTTCCAATACCTTTGCAAGAAATAACATAACATTATGTAGTAAAGGCAAAGAAAACAATTCTTTCTCAAAAACCCACATACATTCATAACCAAGGAAGTTGTTATACATTAACAACATGTAAGCAAGCCAAGATAGTTTTCCTCAGCCAGTTTCTCTAACTGGCGGGCAGCAATTTGCACTTACAAAGAAAAAAAGTATTATATTATTAATCTTTAAAACTAATCTTGTAAAAATCTTAAAACAATCACAAATCTAAACTTTAAAATAAGAATCAGTCACATCTACCTTAAATCCTCAAAATGTCTATCTACTCATCAGCAATTTTTAATAAATTGTTTCAGGAAGCTGAGGGCAAAAATGGGTGTAAGAAATCAGTTATCACCAGTCCAGCCTCAGTGAGAGTCACGTCTGCCAGGACTGCCATTTTTCTTGTTCCCTGACCATGAAGGTTCTCACTTAACTAATAAGAGTGCACCTTTCTAAACTTCTTATTATCCCCTAAGATGTTTTAGATCAGAACCAGTGGTAAAAACATCTCCACCTAGCTTCACTACCAACTTTATTTTTCCAAATGTTTTCTAAGGGTGATGGTCATTGCTGACAATAGACATCTCTAAGTTCTTCTCTAGGGTGGTGATACAATCACAATGTGCTCAAGCCGCAACGCCGGAAAGAGTTCAAGCATTAATGTTGTGGATACTGCCCACTGAGGGGCTGGAAGCCCCCTTAGAGTCTTCATATAATTCTTAGATTAAGAGGAATGTGAGGACAGAAAGCAGAACTAACTCCATACCAGCATAAAGTCCTCAGGACACATAGTCCTCAGGGCCGTGTCACACCAAGGCTCACCCATGTGGCTGTGGTAACCCCTGGGCTGCATTCCATGACTTCTAAAGCCATTTGTTGTTCCTCTTCATTGCCCTCGGCAAATGTGGTCAAGGATATTCCCTACTTTCTTTTCTACAGGTTCAGTAAACCTGGTTTGACGCTGCAGTCTTTGATGCACTTGGACTTGAGTGTTGTGCAGGGTAATAAATGTAGATTTATTTTCATTCTTCTGCAGACTGATGTGATGTTACACCAGCACCGTTTGTTAAAGATGCTTTCTTTTTCAATGTATTTCTGTCTTCATTATCAAAAATTAGGTATCCATAAGTATATAGATTTATGTCTGGGTCTTCAGTTTGATGCCATTGATCAACTTGTCTGTTTTCATGCCAATACCACCCAGGGTTTTCTATTCCTAGCTTGGTAGTTCAGTTTAAAATCAGGGATGGTGATACCAGAAGATTTTATATTATACAGGATTGTTTTAGATATCCTGGAGTAAATTTTGTTTTTCCATATAAAATTAAGTATTTTTCTTTAAAGATCTGTGAAGAATTGTGTTAAAATTTTGATGGAGATTGTGTTGAAGCTGTAGAATGCTTTTGGTAGAATGACCATTTTTATTATGTTAATTCTACCAATCCATGAGCGTGGAAGACCTTTCTATCTTCTGATATTTTTCTTAATTTCCTTCTCCAAAGACTTAAAATTTTTTTTCATACAAGTCTTTAAATTGCTTAGTTAGGGTTACCCCAAAATATTTTATATTGTTTGCAGCTATTGTGAAAGGTGTTGTTTCTGTGAATTCTTTCTTGTTTTTGTTTCGCATTTGTATATAGATGGGCTAATGAATATTTTCTGGTTAATCTTGAATCCAGCCACATCACTGAAAGTGTTTATCAGCTGTAGGAGTTCCCTGGTAGAATTTTTGAGTGACTTATTTATATCATATCATCTGGAACTAGCGATACTTCCGTGTTTTCATTCTTTCCTTTCCAATCTGTATCCCCTTGATCTCCTTCAGCTGTCTCATTGCTCCAGCTAGAACTTTAAGTGCTAACCCTTGAGAGACTTGAGGCATCAGGAAGTAGAGAGGTCTGGTGGGGTTAGGGTGGGGGTGGGGACATCCTTTTGGAGAGGGGGTGGGACATGGAAGAGGTATGGGATAGGGAGCAGTTGGGGGACAGACTGGGAGGGGGATGAAGTCTGGACTGTAAAAAAGGATTAAAGAATTTTTAAAAATTATTTGCTTGTGTGTGTGTGTGTGTGTGTGTGTGTGTGTGTGTGTGTACCTACAAGGACCAGAAGAAGCTTGGAGCTGAAGTCACATGTCACCCAATGTAGGTGCAGGAACCCAAACTTGTTTCCTTTGGAAAAGCAGCAATTGCTGTAACAAGCCATCTCTTTAGCCCCATCTGATTAAAATTTTATTACATTTACAGATGGTGTGTACATTCATGTGTGTGTATGCACGTGTGTGTGTGTGTGTGTGTGTGTGTGTGTGTAGGTCAGAGGACAACTTATGGAGGGCAGTTCTCTTCTTTTACCATGCGGGTCTGGAGATCAAACTGCAGTTGTCCAGCTTGATGGCAATCCTCATTGAGCCATCTTGGAGGCATCCGACCATTGGCTACTTTAATTACTGATAGTATAAATCCATTGACACTAGGATATTCACACTGTCACACAAAGAGCAGCTATCCAATTGCAGAATCTTTGTCATCATCCACAAAGAAAACCGCAAATCCACTAAGGGCTCACCCTTCATTACTGCTTCCTCCCAGGTCCCAGAAAATGGAATCCTCTCCCTCTCTCTCTTCATAATATGGACAATTTATGTCAGGGGTATTTTTTTTTTTTTACAAATTCCCTAAAATTTGTTTTACTCAGTTCAAAGAAAAGGTGCAAACAGGAATCTGTGAGAGGGCTGAGTGGGTAAAGGAACTTGCTGCCAAATCTTATGACCTGAGTTCGGTTCCCAGGAGCCGTTCCGTGTAAGGAGAAAATGGACTTCCCCAAGATATCTTCAGACCTTCATGTGCTTTCTGTAGCACATGTACAGAGTAAATAATTATATATAAATTTTTAATTGTAAAAAGGTAAAGCATAGCTCCCTTTTTGTTCACAGCCCTGAGCTTTGAATGCAGAAAGCTCTCAGAGTTATCAGCTACTCTCCAAGGAGCTAAGGCCAGCAGGGTGCGAAGCTGCCAGCAGCTCCACCTGCTCTCCCAGAGACAGAAATCACAAATATGCAGAAACCGCTGACTACATAAGAGAGGCTCTGTTCATGTCAGGAGCCATAACGGGACACGCTAATACACTGGCAGGAGATCGTCCTGAGATGCCTGCTTCGGATTATTATATAATCTGCGACAGGTGAGCCCTCATTAAGCAAGGCTGTGAGAGACTAATTTTAGGAAAGATCCCTGCTATGAATATGCTTTTCCTGGGACCCAGCTATACCACTCCTGGGCATATACCCAGAAGATGCTCCAACAAGTATGAACATGTTCTGCTATGTTCATAGCAGCCTTATTTACAATAGCCAGAAGCTGGAAAGAACCCAGATGTCCTTCAGCAGAGGAATGAGTACAGAAACTGTGGTATATATACACAATGGAGTACTATTCAGCTATTCAAAACAATGAATTCATGAAATTCTTAGGCAAATGGATGGAACTAGAAAGTGTCATCCTGAGTGAGGTAACCCAATCACAAAAGAACACACATGGTATGCACTCACTGATAAGTGAATATCAACCCAAAAGCTCAAAATAAACAAGTTACAATTCATAGACCACAGGAAGCTCAAGAAGAAGGAGGACTGAAGTGGGGTTGCTTAGGTTCCTGTGAAAAAGGGAATGAAATATTCACAGGAGCAATTATGGAGACAAAGTGTGGGGGCAGATACTGAAGGAAAGGCCACCCAGAGACTGCCCTACCTGGAGATTCATCCTATAAACAGTCACCAAACCCTGACACTATTACGGACAACAAGAAGTGCATATCGAAAGGATCCTGTTATGGTTGTCTCCGGAGGGGCCCTGCCAGAACCTTACACATACAGAGGCAGATGCTAGCAGCCAACCATTGGACTGGGTGTGGGATCCCCAATGGAGGAGTTGGAGGGCAGACTGGAGGAGCTGAAGGGGTTTACAGCCCCATGGGAAGAACAATAAGGTCAGCCACCCAGATGCCCCAGGACTCCCAGGGACTAAACCATCAATCAAGAGGCACACGTGGTTCCAGCCAAAAGTGTGGCAGAGGAATGCCTTGTCAGGCATCAGTGGGAGGAGAGGTCCTTGGCCCCGTGAAGGCTCAATAGTTGCCCCCAACAAAGGGAAATCGAGGGGGGAAGGTGGGAGTGGGTCGGGTGGAGGGGCATATACTTGGAGGCAGGGGGTGGGAGAAGGGGTTGAGGGTTTTCTGGGAGGGGGGAAACTGGGAAATGTTTTAGCATTTGAAATGTAAATGAAGATTATATTCAATAAAAAATTAATATGCCTTTCCTGTTATTATTAAACATATATGATAATCAATAAGTAATAGCACACCCCTTTGGAGCAGATCTCTGCAGATCCATAAAGATGTACTGTTTTAGAGTGATGCTATGTAGACAAATAGATGACCTAAGTTTTAATGAAGATCCTATAAGAATTTCTAAAATTATATCTGTGATTATTAAGCTCTCTTATAGTGGGACTGCTATTAGGTCCTTTTCTGATCTTCAAAACTGCAATGAGAACTTTGCCAGCTTCCCAAGTGTCACCAGTTAATTGTTCTTAGATGGCAACCAGACTTTCTCCTACTCAGAGCACATTCCAAGAGGTTGTAAAACAATTAACCAAAGGTTATAAAAAGGGAACTAGGATTTATTTATTATAGGTGCTAGAGCAGAAGATAAAATATTGACTGGGTTTATCTATAAAAAACTTCACTATTAACTTACTTATGGTTTTAAACTTTCTATGAACTTGTGAAAGATAAGTGATAGATGTTTAGCTAGATAATTACACCTAATGGATATGCAGGTAAACATTCTCTGTTATAAACTTCTATTTCAATTTATGACTGGGTATTTTGTGTGAATTTGTGATGTACTTTGTAACATATGATCATGTATTCTATTCTTTTTTTATTATTCGTTATATTTTTATTTACATTTCAAATGATTTCCCCTTTTCTGGCTTGCCACTCCTCGAAAGTCCCAAGCCCTCTTCACTCCTCTTATTCCCCCATCCACCCCTTCCCACTTTCCTGTTCTGGTTTTGCCCTATATTGCTACACTGAGTCTTTCCATAACCAGAGGCCACTCCTCCATTCTTCTTGGACATCATTTGATGTGTGTATTATGTTTTGGGTATTCCAATTTTCTAGGCTAATATCCACTTATTAGTGAGTGCATACCGTGATTGATCTTTTGAGACTGGGTTACCTCACTTAGTATGATGTTCTCCAGCTCCATCCAATTGTCTAAGAATTTCATGAATTCATTGTTTCTAATAGCTGAATAGTACTCCATTGTGTATATATGCCACATTTTTTGTATGCATTCCTCCGTTGAGAGATACCTGGGTTCTTTCCAGCTTCTGGCTATTATAAATAGGGCTGCTATGAACATAGTGGAGCATGTATCCTTATTACAAGCTGGGGAATCCTCTGGGTATATGCCCAGGAGTAGTATAGCAGGGTCCTCTGGAAGTGATGTGCCCAGTTTTCTGAGGAACCGCCAGACTGATTTCCAGAGTGGTTGTACCAATTTGCAACCCCACCAGCAGTGGAGTGTTCCTCTTTCTCCACATCCTTGCCAACACCTGCTGTCTCCTGAATTTTTAATCTTAGCCATTCTGACTGGTGTAAGGTGAAATCTCAGGGTTGTTTTGATTTGCATTTCCCTAATGACTAATGATGTTAAGCATTTTTTAAGATGCTTCTCAGCCATCCGAAGTTCTTCAGGTGAAAATTCTCTGTACCCCATTTTTTAATAGGCTTATTTGGTTTTCTGGGCTCTAACTTCTTGAGTTCTTTGTATATATTGGATATTAGCCCTCTGTCGGATGTAGGGCTGGTGAAGATCTTTTCCCAATTTGTTGGTTGTCGATTTGTCCTTTTGATGGTGTCCTTTGCCTTACAGAAACTTTGTAATTTTATGAGGTCCCATTTGTCAATTCTTGATCTTAGAGCATAAGCTATTGATGTTCTGTTCAGGAAATTTCCCCCTGTACCGATGTCCTCAAGGGTCTTCCCCAGTTTCTTTTCTATTAGCTTCAGAGTGTCTGGCTTTATATGGAGGTCCTTGATCCATTTGGAGTTGAGCTTAGTACAAGGAGATAAGGATGGATCAATTTGCATTCTTCTGCATGCTGACCTCCAGTTGAACCAGCACCATTTGTTGAAAAGGCTACCTTTTTTCCACTGGATGTTTTTAGCCCCTTTGTCAAGGATCAAGTGGCCATAGGTGTGTGGGTTCATTTCTGGATCTTCAATCCTACTCCATTGATCCCCCTGCCTTTCACTGTACCAATACCATGCAGTTTTTAACACTATTGCTCTATAGTATTGCTTGAGGTCAGGGATATTGATTCCCCCAGAATTTCTTTTGTTGTTGAGAATAGTTTTAGCTATCTTAGGTTTTTTGTTATTCCAGATAAATTTGAGAATTGCTCTTTCTAACTCTATGAAGAACTGAGTTGGGATTTTGTTGTTGAATCTGTATATTGCTTTTGGCAAAATGGTCATTTTAACTATATTAATCTTGCCAATCCATGAACATGGCAGATTTTTCCATTTTCTGAGGTCTTCTTCCATTTCTTTCTTCAGAGAATTGAAGTTCTTGTCATACAGATCTTTCACTTGTTTGGTCAGAGTCACACCAAGGTACTTTATATTGTTTGTGGCTATTGTGAAGGGTGTCATTTCCCTAATTTCTTTCTCAGCCTGCTTATTCTTTGAGTATAGGAAGGCTACTAATTTGCTTGAGTTGATTTTATAACCTGCCACTTTGCTGAAGTTGTTTATCAGCTGTAGGAGTTCTCTGGGGAGTTTTTTGGGTCACTTAGTTAGACTATCATATCATCTGCAAATAGTGATAGTTTGACTTCTTCCTTTCCAATTTGTATCCCTTTGACCTCCTTATGTTGTCTAATTGCCCTAGCTAGTACCTCAAGTACAATATTGAAAAGATAAGGAGAGAGGGGGCAGCCTTGTCTAGTCCCTGATTTTAGTGGGATTGCTTCAAGTTTCTCTCCATTTAGTTTGATGCTGGCTACTGGTTTGCTGTATATTGCTTTTACTATGTTTAGGTATGGGCTTTGAATTCCTGTTCTTTCCAAGACTTTAAGTATGAAAGGATGCTGAATTTTGTCAAATGCTTTTTCAGCATCCAATTAAATCACCATGTGGTTTTTTTCTTTGAGTTTATTTATGTAGTGGATTGCATTGATGGGTTTGCGTATATTGAATCATCCCTGCATCCCTGGGATAAAGCCTACTTGATCATGGTGGATGATAGGTTTGATGTGTTCTTGGATTTGGTTGGCAAGAATTTTATTGAGTATTTTTGCATCGATGTTCATAAGGGAAATTGGTCTGAAGTTCTCTTTCTTTGTTGGATCTTTATGTGGTTTTGGTATCAGCGTAATTGTGGCTTCATAGAACAAGTTGGGCAGTGTTCCTTCTGTTTCAATTTTGTGGAATAGTTTGAAGAGTATTGGTGTTAGGTCTTCTTTGAAGATCTGATAGAATTCTGCACTGAAACCATCTGGTCCTGTGTGTTTTTTTTTTTTTTTTTTGGTTGGAAGACTTTCTATGACCCCTTCTATCTCTTTAGGGGTTATGGGACTGTTTAGATGATCTATTTGATCCTGATTTAATTTTGGTATTTGGTATCTGTCTAGGAAATTGTCCATTTCCTCCAGATTCTCCAGTTGTGTTGAGTATAGGCTTTTGTAGTAGGATCTGATAATTTTTTGAATTTCCTCAGTTTCTGTTGTTATATCTCCCTTTTCATTTCTAATTTTGTTAATTTGGATACTGTCTCTGTGCCCTTTGGTCAGTCTGGTTAAGGGTTTATCTATCTTGTTGATTTTCTCAAAGAACCAGCTCCTGAATTTGTTGATTCTTTGTATGGTTTTCTTTGTTTCCACTTGATTGATTTCAGCCCTGAGTTTGATGATTTCCTGTCTTCTTCTCCTATTGGGTGAATTAGCTTCTTTTTGTTCCAGAGCTTTCATGTCTGCCATTAAGCTGCTAGTTTATGCTCTCCCCTGTTTCTTTTTGGAGGCACTCAGGGCTATGAGTTTTCCTCTTAGCACTGTTTCATTGTGTCCCAAAGATTTGGTTATGTTGTGCCTTAGTTTTCATTAAATTCTAAAAGTCTCTGATTTCTTTCTTTCTTTCTTCTTTGGCCAAGGTGTCATTGAGTAGAGTATTGTTCAGTCTCCATGTGTATGTGGGCTTTCTGTTGTTTTTGTTGCTATTGAAGTCCACTCTTATTCCATAGTGATCTAATAGGAGGCATGGGATTAGTTCAATCTTCTTATATTTGCTGAGGTCTGTCTTGTGAGCAATTATATGATCGATTTTGGAGAAGGTACCATGAGGTGCTGAGAAAAAGGTATATTCTTTTACTTTAGGGCAAAATGTTCTATAAATATCAGTTAAATCCAATTGGCCCAAAGCTTCAAATAGTTTTACTGTGTCCCTGTTTAGTTTCTGTTTTCCTGATTGGTCCATTGAGGAGAGTGGAGTGTTGAAGTCACCCACAATTATTGTGTTAGGTGCAATGTGTGCTTTGAGCTTTAGCAAAGTTTCTTTTACAAATGAGGGTGCTCTTGCATTTGGTGCATAGATGTTCAGAACTGAGAGTTGCTCTTGGTGGATTTTTCCTTTGACCAGCAAGAAGTGTCCTTCCGTGTCTCTTTTGATGACTTTAGGTTGAAGGTCAATTTTATCTGATATTAGAATGGCTACTCCGGCTTGTTTCCTGAGACCACTGACTTGAAAATTGTCTTCCAGCCTTTTACTCTAAGGTAAAAGGTGTGTTTCCTTTATGCAGCAAAATGTAGGGTCCTGTTTCCTTATCCAATCTGTTAGTCTATGTCTTTTTATTGGGGAATTGAGTCCATTGATGTTAAGAGAAGTTAAGGACTAGTGATTATTACTTCCTGTCATTTTTGATGTTATTTTTATATTTGAGTGGTTATCTTCTTTTGGGTTTGATGAAAGGAGGTTACTATCTTGCTTTTTCCAGGGTGTAGTTTCCCTCCTTGTACTGGAGTTTCCTCCTGTTATTCTTTGTAGGGCTGGGTTTGTGGAAAGATATTGTGTAAATTTGGTTTTGTCATGGAATATCTTGGTTTCTCCATCTATGGTAATTGAGAGTTTTGCTGGGTATAGTAGTCTTGGCTGACATTTATGTTCTCATAGAGTCTGCATGAGATCTGCCCAGGATCTTCTAGCTTTCATGGTCTCTGGTGAGAAGTCTGCTGTAATTCTAATAGGTCTTCCTTTATATGTTACTTGGCCTTTTTCTCTTACTGCCTTCAATATTCTTTCTTTGTTTATTACATTTGGGGTTTTGATTATTATGTGACGGGAGGTATTTCTGTTCTGATCCAGTCTGTTTGGAGTTCTGTAGGCTTCTTGTATATTCATGGGCATCTCCCTCTCTTTAGGTTAGGGAAGTTTTCTTCCATAATTTTGTTGAAGATATTTGCTGGCCCTTTCAGTTGTAAATCTTCACTCTCATCTATACCTATAATCCTTAGGTTTGGTCTTTTCATTGTGTCCTGGATTTTCTGGATGTTCTGGGTTACAAAATTTTTGCATTTTGCATTTTCTTTGACTGTTGAGTCAATGGTTTCTATGGTATCTTCAGCATCTGAGATTCTTTCTTCCATCTCTTGTATTCTGTTGTTGATATTTGCATCTATGGGTTCTGATTTCTTCCCAAGGTTTTCTATCTCCGAAGTTGTCTCCCTTTGTGCTTTCTTAGTTGTTTCTACTTCTGTTTTTAGATCCAGGATGGTTTTGCTCAGTTTCTCCATTTATTTGTGCTTTCCTTTAATTCTTTAAGAGATTTTTGTGTTTCCTCTTTCATGACTTCCGCCATTTGACTCACTTTCTCCTGCATTTCTTTAAGGTTTTTTTTTTTTTTTTTTTTTTTTTTTTTTTTTTTTTTTTTTTTTGCGTTTCTTCTTTATTGGCTTCTATCTCTTGAGCCTTATTCTCCTGAATTTAATTTTAGTGATTTTTGTGTTTCCATTATATGGGTTTCTAACTTATTCATGTTCCCCTGTATTTCTTTAAGAGATTCATTTATGCCCTTTTTGTGTTCCTCTAGCAGCATCATAACAAGTGATTTTAAACCCAAATCTTGTTTTTCTGGTGTGTTGGGGTATCCAGGACTTTCTGTTGTTGGAGAGTTGGGTTCAGATGCTGCCATATTGCCTAGATTTCTGTGAGTAGCGTTCCTACATTTACCTTTTGCCATCTTGTTATCTTTAGTGTTAGTTGGTCTTGTTGTCACTGGCTGGTGTTTGAGACTGTAAGGCTATTTCCGCAACACTGGATGGCTGGGTTTCCCCTGGCACAGCTTGCTGATGTGCTGCCCTCCTCTTGGGTGCCCTTGGAGACCTAGTGTGACCTGCCCCAAGTTGTCTCTGTGAACCTGGTGATGCCCATTTGCTCCTTCAGGGAGTGATGATGGTGGATGCTGCGGGGACCTTTTCCTAGTGCTGAACACACTACCGAGCAGCCGATCCCTCAACCGGGTTGGTGCACACAAGGCTAGCCTAGCTGCTCAGGCCCTGAGTCCAGGCAAAGGCCTGACAGGCTTAGGCCGGAGCAATGTTTGCCTCGGGCTATGACTGTTAACTGGTTCTGTCAGGTAGCCAAGATGGAGGCGTGTACGTGTGCCCCTACAAGTGCTGGGCAGTCTACTGGGCAGATAACCTCCTGGCTGGGTTGGCACACAGGTGGCCCACCGAACTGCCCAGGGCCTGGGTGCAGGCCAATGCCTGTGAGGCTAAGACCCAAATGATGTTAGCCTTGGATGTAGCAGGTCTGCGTATCTGGGGCTGTCAGATCTCTCTGGTGTTCAGGAGCCAAGATGGTGGAGAGCCTCTCGTAACTGGCTGGTGGGAGGCAGAGGTTTTATGTGGCTTCAGTATGGTGAAAAGCGCTGTAACCCCGCCACCGCTCACTCACAGCTTGGCTGACCGGTGGTGGCCAGTGGTAGCGGGAGCAGGGCCTGCCTGGACCCTGTAACCTTGGTGGTGGCCTTCTCCACTGGACGAGCTTCTGCTGCTGCTGCCGCCGCTGCCGCTGCCGCTGCCACTGCCACTGCCACTGCCACTGCCGCTGCCGCCGCCGCCGCCCTGCCCCTTCTTCCTCTGATCATGTATTCTGAAAGACGTTTAAGGGCTGAGGACAAAGGGAAGAGTCCGAACTGAGGAACTGAGGTGAGAACTGAGCTGAGAGAGGAACTGAACTGAGGAGAAGTTTTTAGCCAAAAGAGAACAATATTAGGAGAGTGCAGAGTAGAATAACTTAGAAACTATAGGTAACATAAAATAGCTAAGAGAACAATGTGCAGGATGCAGAGGAAAAGAAGAAAAAAGAAGACATTGCAGAGAGCAGAAGGAGTAGTCAGGCTTCTCACCATGGGACAGAACAGGTCCCATGGTAAGGACAAAACAGGCTTAGTCTTATTAAAAGAAACAATGCTTTTTTCTTACAAACATGGATTTAATTTAGCATTAAAAGGGTCGAAGCATTTTCTTTCTCTATGGAATAAAGAGTGGAGTCCAGTTTTCATCCAGAATGAGTGAGTTCTTTCTGCACCAGTGCTTGGTCTTTTGCTCCATATGCATATGTAAGTATGGATGTGTATGTACGGATGTAATTGTGAGAATGTATGCATGTGTGTGTGTGTAGGTATGTAATTGTGAGAATGCATGCAAGCTGGGCCCAACTGAATTTGTGTGGAAATGTGTGTGTTTGAAGATATGCATATTCAATTCTGTAAAAGTTTTTCTTTCTGTAGGTGTTATTCTCTTCTCCTGGTTCAATAGAAGTTTATTGTTTCTAACTTCCCCCTAGCCTGACAAGCTAGAGGCATCTGGACAATAGGGAAAAGACTCTAGTAACTAATCCTTGCCTTAATCTCCTGCTGTTTTAGAATGAGGTGCTAAGTGCCTGAGGCTGCAGTCTCTGGCTTCAGAGGAACACCGAAGGCAGGTCAGCTACATTAGCATAGTAACTTAGATAGGTAAAATTTTTATCATACTCAATCCTAAATTTTCCGTAAGACAAAGTCTTACCCCAGAATTTTGCAAGACCAAGTCTTACACCCACCAACACTCTTCCCCCCTCCACTGCCTCAAGAAGAGCCGACAAGAAGACCTCCCAACCCGGGGCTGGCTCCCTAGCAGCATTAGAGAGTGTAATGCACAAACTGGATAAGTGGGAGCGCCGCTTCTCCAACAGGACCAAAATAAATATGGACTGACCTGTGCAATGTCCGTGAGTGGAGTAGTGTGTGTGATATTAATAGTGTCGACTTGGTGGGATCTAGAATCACCTAGGAAACAACCCCTGATGAAGGTGGGAAGACCTGTCTTAACCAGGCAGTGGAGAACCCGAATTTAATAAAAAAGGAGAAAGCAAACTAAAAGGAGAAAGCACTCTTCTCAAAGCTTCTGGAGTGTGGATACAACATGACCACCGAGGCCACGCCTTCCTCTCCATGATGCCTGTACCCTGAACTGTGACCCAAAGCCACCCCCTTTCTCTAGCATTGCCTTGGTCAAGGTATTTTATCACAACGATGCAAAAGGCAACTAAGATAAGGAGGTTCTCCTTGAAGATTCTACCAGTTCTCCGAAGTCTAGTAAGTCATTCAGGGGTAGCTGTGAGTTAGAATTATCAAATTTAGACTGTTGAAGAAGTCCCCGAGAGCAGATTCGGGGCGCCTGCATTCCAACTGGATGCGGCAGAAAAATAAAGTGTGCCTCATAAGCAGATCCAGGCCTTTTCAGCCTGTCTCAACTGTATACAGGATATGATCTTCTGTGGCTTCTTTTACTGAACAAAATGTTTACAAAGTTCATCTAAGGGGCTGGCTAAACGGTTCAGCCGATAAAGGCATGCTCCCTGTTTAAACAGTTTGTAGTAAGGGAATAGTTACAAATCTGCAGTGATTTGTTTTTCACAGTTCAGATAAAAAGTGCAAAAAAAAAAAAAAAGGCAGGCTGGGCATGGTGCACACCTTTAGTTCCAGCACCTGGCAGGCAGAGGCAGGCAGATTTCTGTGAGTTTGAAGCCAACCTTGTCTACAGAGTGAGTCCAGGACAGCCATGGCCACACAGAGAAACCCTGTCTCAAAAAAACAAAACCAAAAAACGTACAAAAAAGGTGCTATGGAATGAGTTCAGAGGGGAAAGGTTCTTGCTGCCAAACCTGGTAATAAAGTTGGTCCCTAGGACCTACAATGAGAGACTCCATTTCCACAAATTGTTGTCTGACTTCCACACAACCGATGTGGCATGTGTGTACACCCACAAATTAGCTGATCCATTAATTCAGGCATATATAAAAACAAAGTGCATCCAAGCAGTTTCTTTCCATGGTAGAAAATATAGTTTTGCTGACTGACTTTTTTTTTTTTCTTTTAGCATCCTGAATAGGTTACCTCATTGCTTTCTTATCACCAGGTTTCCTCAAGAGACATCAGCTTATTGCAGTTATAAAGTATGAAAATATTTTTAAATTGCATCTATCTATATACTTATGTTCCATGGCATGCATGTAGAAGACAGAGGAAAAGTCATTTACTTCTTTCTACCACTTGGGTCCCAGGAATTGGGTTCAAGTTGCCAGGCTTGGCAGCAAGCACCTTAAGGTGTTTGGTCTTTTCATAGCCCCAAAGTTATACTTTGATAAAGACCATAACCTCCAGGAAAATTTTCATGCATATGTGAGTGACTGTCCTCTGAGCCATCTTGAGGAGTTGAGCATTGCCCTCTGGCAAAAGGATCATCAGTCCAGCTGGGCTTTGTTGACCGTTTACATCTCCCCCACAGAGGTGTAGAAAGGGCCATAGACCCTCACCGGAGTGCCCAGCTGCCCCTGACCACCTGCCATACACCTCTGCCTGAATGGCAGGTGGCTTGGAGGAGAGGCTAGGGTATAGAGGCTAGAGAAGTGTGCCAGGAAGCTCTACCTGTACTGCTACAGGGAAGCCCTCAGCCATGCTGAAGAATACCCACACCCGTGGTGTCACTGGGATCTTAAGAGGAGGCATAGACACTGCTTGTGTCTTGTGGTGGGAAGGAATTTCAGCAAAGGTACATTAAAGAATGCTGTCTCCTGCTGCTTTCAGAGAATCCTCAAAGCATCATGATAATGAATTGGCTAAGCATGCTCTTTCTGTTCGCCATCTGGCCTGGACAGATGAGGTGTTCACCTTGACTGTGCCAATGTTATAGAGATTCCCGTCAGCCTGTGGGATCTGCTCCTTGTTGACCATTCTGTTTGTAGTCAATTTAGGATGCCACAGTAGCAAGCCTTATCGCTATCAGAGGTACTAGCTGAGGCTAGTAGGTTACCTTCAGAGCCACTGGAAAAGTTCTTGATGCTCTGATATATTTCTCAGATGACTCCAGTCCACATCTCTCCCTGAACTTAACAGACTTCAGATGCCCTCAATTGTACATTCAAGGGGAGTCTCTTTGTCATAGTTGTTTTCCTGTTGCTGTGATAAAACACTCAGTCAAAGGCAACTTAGAAGAATTTTGGCTTGTTGACTGAGGGTACAGACCATTGTGGCAGAGAAGGCATGAGAGGCGGGAGCTTAGGGCAGCCGGTCACATTTTACCCAAGTCAGGAAGATAAGAGATTAATGCTGAGGCTCAATTTCCAGGGGTTCCATGCCTAGGATCAAACTCTGTTGCTGTCATGTTTGGCAGCAAGCACTTTTACCCACGGAGTCATCCCCACTGAGCCATCTCACTGGCCCACCATTAATTTTTTAGCAGTGTCTCTCACAGAACATGGTGGGAGAGTAGGGGAATGTCAATTTAGATAGACTGGATTTTGGGATTGCAATAGTCCAAAATCATGGAGAAAGGATCAAGGCAGCTTCAATCCCAAAAACCTTGGACATGAGGACAGCAGGAGTTGGCTATCTCCAAGCCCACAACCTGGCACCCAAAGCCAGCTTTCCCACCATTAACTCTAGTAAGAATGTATTACCCTGACAGCTAACAGGCTGTTTTCCCCCCTGGACCCCATATGTTTTACCCATAGCCCCTGAGTATCAGATGAAGTATCTTTAACACCTCTGCCCTGGCCAATGATGCATGGCCACACAAACCTTACCCAAGAGACCCTGACCACCTCACCAGGGGTATAAATAAACTAAACCAGTTTTACAAAGGGGTTCCCAGGGGTGTTCTTTGCCAGAGCACTCATTGCCAACCTAAGATCCTGTATTGTGCTTACCCTTCAGGGCTAAGCTTCCTCCTTCCAGTCCACCCCAGTGCACAATGGGCCAGGTTACCCCAAGGGGAAAGCAGGAACAGGCCGGCCCTGAGTGGCTAACAAGCCCCACTATGCCCCAGGGATCCCTCCTTCCACCTATCCTGTCCCCCGGGACCTAGTTATTCGAAGAGTCGAGGAGGACAGGCCTGAAAGAGAACCGGGTGGGAAAGAAGAGTGAGGCCAAGCAAAAAGGGGTGTCTTGTCAAGGCCTCTTTAATGAAAAGCTCAACGTCTGGTTTTGAATACATCATGAAAGGAAGTAGGGAGGGGCTGAGGGTTCTGTGCTAAAGGCACAGAAAGAGGAAAGGTCATCTAGGGCAGATGCTGACTGCGGCTCGAAGCATCTAGCTGTTTTTCTGGAATGCTGGTTCTGCCTAGATAACCCCATGTGTTCAGCCAGGATAAGAACCAGTTGATCAGCCTTGTGTGAAGAAGGGGGTGGTGGTTCAGCTGTAAACCGCAAGGTCAGTGGACGCTCAAGGTGAGAGCTGTTGAAAGTCTGGTTTTCCACAGTTAGGTCTCCCACATCCACCCTCCCACTCTCCTGAGGTTATAGTCTGGTCTGGTGTGCCTAGAGTTGAACTTGGGTCTCCTCATGCTTGCATGGCAAACACTTTACTGACTAAACCATCTCTCTAGCCCCATTTCTGGATCTTGCTTTCAGAGATTTTGTGTCAGCTTTTGTTTAGAAAGAGGCATTAGCCTTCTGTTTCACTTTGTGTTCCATCTTGATAAAAGCTTGCAGGTGTTTTTTATGAAGACATAAATTCTACTTGTGAGTATTCTGCCCTTTGGACCTAATTGCCTATATGAAGTTCTCACTTGATGACATCACACTGTAGGGTTAGGATGTTGACATATGGATTTTAATGGGATTCAATCGATCCATCACTTTCTCCTTTAACAATCGTGTCAGGCATCTGGCTGAGAATTAACACTCTCTAGGTGGGGGTGGCACATCCCAGCATTCAGAGATGGAGGCAGGGGGATCAGGAACTCAAGGTCATTCTGGGGTGCACAAACAAGTTCAAGTTGAAACTGAGCTGTAGGGGACCCCGTTTCAAAAACAAACAAAAGAAATTGGCAGCTTTGGGACTGGCTGAAGATGTAATTCAGTTTGTAGAATGTTTGTCTTGAATGCCCAAACCCTGTGTTCCAGCCCCATGCAAATCATGTATGATGGAGTAATTTTGAGACACTGTTCCTGGGGAAGATGTAAACAAATGTCTCCAGATAAAAAAACTAAAGACAGGCTAAAGTAAGGCTATCACCAAAGTCCACCTTGGCAAGCCAATGAGTTTTATTAGTATTACCTTTGAAATATGGGTAAGTGATCACTTACAGAAGCAGAAATAACTCAAAGACTGCTGCATCATAAAAGTCCACCCCAGCATGGGTAACTGCTCACAAATGTTGGGCATCTGGGGCACAGTGCACAGCATGCAGGATGCTCCTTTCCACACAGCTATTCCAAGCAGCTCAGCTTATCTGAGAGTTGTCTAGGCAGCACAGCCTATCCCTGTTTCTTCTAGACTGTTTGGCTGGTCTCTGGTTCTTTCAGGCTGCTCAGTGTGTCTGAAAGTGTCACTCAGTAGTTCTTAGAGTTTATATATGCTTGCGGATGGAGAGGCCTAATGAATCTGGTCAGTTTGAGGGACACTTCATACTCCTCAAAGGAAAAAAAATCCAGCAAGATTAAGTCTCATTCATCTATGCTCCAAATGTAAGGACACCCACATTCATAAAAGGCTAAATCTCAAAACACACCTTGAACCTCATACAATAATAGTGTGAGACTTCAACACCCCACTTTCACCAATTGACAGGTCACTGAAACAGAAACTAAACAGAGACACAGTAAAACTAACAGAAGTTATGAACCAAATAGATTTAACAGATATCTATAAAATATTTCACCCCAAACAAAAGAATATACCTTCTTCTCAGCACCTCATGGAGCCTTCTCCAAAATTGATCCTGTAATTGAACACAAAACAAGCCTCAATAAGATACAAGATTGAAATAATCCCATGCATTCTATTTAATCACCATGGACTAAGGCTTGACTTCAATAACAACAAAAGCAAAAGAAAGCCTACATACTCATAGAAACTGAACAACTCTCTGCTCAGTGATAACTTGTTCAGGGAAGAGGTAAAGAAAGGAATTCAAGACTTCCTGGAATTCAGTGAAAATGATGACACAGCATGTCCACACTATGGGACACCAGGAAAGCTGTGCTAGGAGGAAGCACTGAGCGCCTTCACAAGGAAGCGGAAGAGATCCCATACTAGCAACTTAACACACCTGAAGCTCTAGAACAAAAAGAAGTAAACATGCCCAAGAATAGAAGGCAGGAAATAGCCAAATTTAGAGCTGAAATCAACCAATTGGAAACTAAAAGAACAATATGAAGAATCAACAAAACCAAGAGCTGGTTCTGTGAGAAAATCAACAAGGTAGATAAACCCTTAGCCAAACTAAAAGGCACAGAGACAGTATCCAAATTCACGAAATCTGAAATGAAAAAGGAGACACAACAACAGCAACTGAGGAAATTAAAAAAAAATCATATCTTACTACAAAAGCCTGTACTCAACAAAACTGGAAAATGTAGATGAAATGGATAATTTTCTAGAGAGATACCACATACCAAAGTTAAATCAAGATCAGGCAAAGTATTTAAACAGCCCCATAATCCCTAAGGAAATAGGAGCAATCATTACAAAGTCCCAATTAAAAAGGGCACAAGGACACTTGGGCAGAATTCTACCAGACCTTAAAAGAAGAACTAATACCAATATGCCTCAAACTATTCCCCAAAATAGAAACAAAAGGAACACTACCTAATTCATTCTACTATGCCACTTACTCTGTTACCTAAATCACACAAAGACCCAGCAAAGTGCCAGGAGCCAAATTGACCTTGTTTAGATTCCATTTTAAAGATAGGCTTAGGTTTTTGACTTCTCCTCAGCTACAGACTTTGGAGAAATCGGGTGGTAAATGGTCACTGCGCCCTACCAGAAGAAAAAACATCTTACAGCTGCCAGAAATTCACCTTGGAAGAATGCCCAGACTTTGTGGGAACTCCCACTTGCCTTGTTTCTTCCCCTGCCTGTGTAAATTCCCTGAGAAAATACACTTTGTTGGACCTTGATGAGAAAACCTGTCTTACCTGGGCAGTGGTGGTGCGCGCCTGTAATTCCAGCACTCTGGGAGGCAGAGGCAGGCAAATTTCTGAGTTCGAGGCCAGCCTGGTCTACAGAGTGAGGTCCAGGACAGCCAGGGCTACACAGAGAAACCCTGTCTCGAAAAAACAAATCCAAAAAAAAAAAAAAAAAAAAAGAAAGAAAAGAAAAAGAAAGAAAAGAAAACCTGTCTTGGTCTCATTCTTTGCGTCCCCTGTCCTTTCCATTTTCTCCCCTTCTCTCTTAGGGTCCTCCATTGAAAGCCCCCACAGGCCAGGGCAGCAATGAAAGAGAACTCCAGGCCAATTTCACCTATGAATATCAATGTAAAAATATTCCATAAAATTCTCCCAAACCGAATCCAAGGACACATCAAAACCATTATTCATCATGATCGAGTAGGCTTTATCCCAGGGATGCAAGGATGGTTCAATATATAAAAATCCATCAATGTAATCCACTATATAAACAAACTCAAAAATTTTACATGATCATCTCATTAGATGCTGAAAAAACATTTGACAAGATATAATACCCTTCATGTTAAATGTCTTGGAGAGATCAGAAATTCATGGCACATATGTGAACATAATAAAAGCAATATACAGCAAACTAGCTGCCAACATCAAATTAAACTGAGAGAAAATTGAAGCAAGTCCACTAAAATCAGGGACATGACAAGGCTGCCCATTCTCTCCCTATCTATACAATATAGTACTTGATGTTCTGGATACAGCAATTAGACAACAACAGCAACAACAAAAAAAGATCAAGGGAATACAAATTGGAAAAGCAGAAACCAAAGTATCCCTATCCACAGAAGATATGATAATATACATAAGCAACCTCCAAATTCCACCAGAGAACTTCTACAGATGACAAACAATTTCAGCAAAGTGGCTGCATATAAAATTAGCTCAAACAAATCAGTAGTCGTCCTTTATACAAATGATAAAGGAGCTGAGAAAGAAATTAGGAAAACAATACTCTTAACAATAGCCACAAATAATATAAAATTTCTCAGTGTAACTCACCAAGCAAGTGAAAGATCTGTATGACAAGAACTTCAAGTTCCTAAAGAAAGAAATATAAAAAACCTCAGAAGATAGAAAGATATCCCATGCTCATGGATTGGTAGGATTAACATAGTGAAAATGGCCATCTAGTCAAAAAGCAATCTACAGATTCAATGCCATCTCCATCAAAATTCCAACATAATTCTTCACAGACATGGAAAGAACAATTCTCAGCTTCATATGGAAAAACAAAAAACCCAGAATAGCCAAAACAATTCTCAACAATAAAAGAACTTCTGGGGGAATCAACATCCCTGACCTAAATGTGTACTACAAAACAATAGTGACTTTAAAACTGCATGGTATTGGTACAGAGACAGGCAGGTGGATCAATGGAATAGAATTGAAGACCCAGAAATAAACCCATACACATATAGACACTTGATCTTTGACAAAGAAGCCAAAACCATGCATTGGAAAAACAAGAAAGCATCCTCAAAAATGGCACTGGTCTAACTGGTGATCTGCATGTAGAAGAATGAAAATAGATCCAGATTTTCACCTTGCGCAAAGTTCAAGTGGATCAAGGACCTCTACATAAAACCAGATACACTGAATCTTATAAAAAAAGAAAGTGGGAAAGAGCCTTGAATGCATTGGCACAGGGGAAAGTTTCCTGAACAGAACATCAATGGCTCAGGCTCTAAGATCAACAGTTAATAAATGTTAGGACACTCTCAATAGGACAAAACAGCAACCTAAAAATTATGAAAAGATTTTCACTAACTGTACATCCAATATCCAAAATATATAAAGTTATATTTATATTAATACATCTTATATATTAAATATATATGTATATACTTATAGATATATTTAACATATAAGATATATTAAAGATATAGGGCTAATATCCAAAATATATAAAGAACTCAAGAAGCTAAACTAAAAAAACAAACAAATAAAACAAATAACCAAATTAAAAATGGGTACAGAGCTGAGCAGAGAGTTCTCAGTAAAGGAATCCCAAATGGCAGAGATGCACTTACAGAAATTTTAACATCCTTAGTCATCAGGGAAATGTAAATTAAAATGACCCTGAGATTCTACCTTATACCAAATCAGAATGGCTAAGATCAAAAATTGAAGTGACAGCACATACTGGCGAAGATGTGGAAAAAGAAGAACACTCTTCCATTGTTGATGGAATTGCAAACTGATACAACTACTCTGGTAATTAATATAGTGCTTCCTCAGAAAATTGGAAATAGTTCTACCTGAAGACCCAGCTATACAGCTCCTGGACATATACTCATAATGTATGGTATGGCATGTCTACCATATCATAAGGATGCTCCACTATCTTCTTAGAAACCTTATTCATTATAGCCAGAACCTAAAAGCAATCCAGATGTCCCTCAGCTAAAAAATAGATACATTGTGTGATTCATTTACACAGTGGAATACCATTCAGCTATTAAAGATGAGGACATCATGAATTTTGCAGGCAAGTGGATGATACTAGAAATATCATCCTGAGTAAGGTAACCCATACCCAAAAGGACAAACATGGTATGTACTCACTGATAAGTGGATATTAACCAGAAATTATAGAATACTCATGATACAACCCACAGATCATAAGTTTAACTAGAAGGAAGGCCCAAGTGAGGATGCTTCAATCTTACTTATAAGGGAGAATAAAATAATCATGGGAGGCAGAGGGGAGGAGGAATTTTGGTGGGAGGTGAAAAGGGGGACAGGATCAGGTATAAGGGGGAACTTGGGATAACCCCAGAGGGTCAGGAGAATGAATAGAAATATGCAGCTTCAGAGGGGGACCTCTAGAAAGTTCCAGAGACCTGGAATGTGAGAGGCTCCCAGGGATCAGTGGGGATGACCTTAGCTGAAATGTTCAACAGTGGGGAGAGGGAACCTGAACAGACCACCTTCAGTAGATAGACAGGACCCCCAGTAGAGTGATGGCACCACCATCTACCTACCTTCAAAATTTTTGACCCAGAATTGTTCCTTTCTAAAAGAAATTCAGGGACAAAAATGGAGAATAGACTGAAAGAACTTTGTCCCATGACTGGCCCAACTGGGGGTCCATCCTATGGGCAGGCACCAAACCCTGACACTGATGCTATGTTGTGCCTGCAGACAGGAGCCTAGCATAGCTGTCCTCTAAAAGGCTCTATCAGATACTTACAGCCAATCACTGGACTGAGGTCAGGGACCCCTGTGAAAGAGTTAGGGGAAGGATTGAAGGAGCTGAAGGGGATGGCAACCCCATAGGAAGACCAACAGTGTCAACTAACGTGGACCCTTGGGAGCTCCCAGACACTAAGACACAAACCAGAAAGCATACATGAGCTGGTCCATGGCCCCCAGCACGTATGTAGCAGAGGACTGCAGTCGGGCCTCAGTTGGAGAGGATGCATCTAATCCTGCAGAAACTTGATGCCCCAGGGAAGGAGGATTCGAGGGTGGCAGGTGTGCACCCTCTCAGAGGCAATGGGGAGAGGCAAGGAAATGAAGAATTCTGGGAGGAGGGCTGGGGAGGGGGAGCAACATCTGGAATATAAATAAATAAAATAAATTTTAAACATAAAAAAAATAAAAATCAAAGTGTAGAAGGCACAAGGTTCCTGTACTCACAAATAAACTCTAGAGAAACCAGGAATGTTAAACATGCATGGGGTGTTTTTTCAATGGACAAAATAAAATACCTGCTGTCCCCCCAAGAAATCTGGGAGTGTATGTTAATGACCTGGAAACCTTTTGCTAGCTGTGAAGGCAGACTTCATCCAAATCCCCCTGGGGATGTTTATCCCGGATAAACTCTTTCTTTGCTAGACCTTTACACTCAACTCCCAGTTCATGGAAGCTATCCCTAGGGAAGATATCACATGTATTCTAAAGTCTTCGGACCTCTATGTTATCTTAGTGAGAGACCACACAGGATTGAGGCCCTTTAGCTATAGAACCCACCTTCGTGGTCATATTACTTTGCAAAGGAGTTTCTATGTTTTATTTTGCTCATGGTATTGGAGTGATTTTTGCCTAGAAACTTTTTCTCAAATTGTACTGTGTTTAAATATGCTTGTAATATAAACTACCTGACATCAGACTTTCCAGAAGGTTGATCCAGACTGACTAAGATAGAAAACTAAGAAGAAAGTTTTCATTCTTGCCTCTTTGTAGTTCATTTACTTGACTGAAATAATGCTTATAATAGAAACCTGGCAAAAAGAAACATACTGCAATTTCAGAGGATCTGAATTCAATACCCAGCACCTACATCAGGTGACTCACAAGTGCCTGTAACTCCAAGTCCAAGGAATCTAATTGCCTCTTCTGGCATCTGTGGACCCTCCACTCAGCCCACGTGCATATGCACATCAGTTTAAAATAATCATGTTTGCCAGCATAGACATTTAATCTAAATTTAACATTGTTTTAAATTTTTATGCATACTTATACAAAGTGATCAGTCACCTGACATTAGAAATTTACCCTCCATTTTCTTCACCCAACCCCTTCCATGTTCCCCTTAAATTAATAGTCTTTTTCTTTATTATTGTTACGTGTGTGTGTGTGTGTGTGTATACAAATATATAAATATAACCTACTGAGTCCATTTTGCTGTTTGTGTGTATGTGTATGTATGTTCCAAGGTTTATCACTCTACATTGGACAACCAATACAGGAGTGCAGCCCTCAGAGAGGCTAATTCTCCTTCTCCCTGCAATCATTACTGGCCTGTAGTTCTTTATCTAGAGGTGGGGGTCCCCTTGGAATTTCCCCCTTACATTAATATGTCCACTGATATTGCCAGTGTCCCAGCACATTTCCTGGTATCCTGGCTCTTCCAGTCTTCCCACTCCCCTTTGTTCCCCCGAGCCGTAGATTCAGGAGCTGGGATGACCACGCACCTACCGGGGCCGGGCTCTCCATTATGCATTGCTCTCCGTGTTGTCCAGTTCAGACGATCTATAAAGCTGTAAAGAGGCTTTTTTGATGATGGGTGATAGCTACACTTGTATCTGAGGGCTGGAGCTGGGAACCACAGATGAAAGAGACCATGTGACTTTTCTCTTTTGCTGTTGGGACGACCCCACTGAAGATGTTTTTTCTAGTTCCGCTAATTTTCCTGAAGATTTTATGATTTATCTTTTTATTTATGCCTGAAGAGTATTCCACTGTATGTATGGTTCATATTTTCAATATCTTTGGAAGGGCATTTAGGTTGTGTCTAGTTCCTAGCTATTGTGACTAGAGCAGCAATTAGATTGGCTGAGCAGGTGCCCGTGGACTAGTATGTTGAGTCCTCTGGGCACATGCATGAGAGTGGTATAGCTGGGTAGATATTTAGCTTTTGGGGAATTCCCACAGTGGCTGTATCCAACAGTGGCTGAGGGTTCTCTTTTCTCCACAACCTTGCCAGCATTTAATGTTCCTTGTTTCGCTGATCTTAGCCGTTCTGACTGGGGTAAGATAAAAAAATTTCAAAACTGTTTTAATTTGCATTTCCCTAATTTCTAAAGATGATAAACGCTGTTAAAGTCATTTCTCAGCCATTTTTATTTCTTTTATTGAGAACTCTCTGTTTAGATTCCTAGTCCATTTTTTAAAGATTTAATTGTTTCATTAACTTATTTTTTTAGTTTTTCATAGATTCTAGATATTAATCCTCTGTCAGATATATCGTTGGCAAAGACTGCGTTCTGTCCTGTGGGCTTCCTTGATACTCCATTGATTGTTTCCTTAGCTGTGCTAAAACTGCTTTTGTTTTATGAGGCCCCAGTTGTCAATTGTTGGCCTAATTCCTTGTCAAATGGAGTCCTGTTCAGGAAGTCCTTTCCAACAGTTATGTTTTATAGAGTACTGCCGATGTTTCCTTCTGGCAGTTTTAGTGTTTCTCGGGTTTCAAATTAAGGTCTTTGATTCACTTAGAGCTGATTTTTGTATGAGGCCATAGATTCAGGTCCTATTTAACTCTGCACATGAACATCCAGTTTTCCCAGCACCGTTTATTGAAGATGTTGACTTTGCTCCGCTGTAGGTTATTGGCCTCTTTGTCAAATATCAGATGAGTGTAGTTATAAGTAGTTATGTTTAGGTCTCCCATTTTGTTTTTTTGGAGTCTATTTTTAAAAAGAGTCCTGGAGAACTCCCTGATCTTTTCCAGTCACTGAAGGCACAAGATACAGACTAAGTCTCCAGATGCCAGCTGCAGTCTCAGATGCCAGCTGCAGTCCCACATGCCAGCTGCAGTCCCACAGCCAGCTGCAGTCCCACGTGCCAGCTGCAGTACCAGCTGCAGTCCCACAGCCAACTGCAGTCCCACATGCCAGCTGCAGCCCTACATGCCAGCTGCAGTCCCACAGCCAGCTGCAGTCCCACGTGCCAGCTGCAGTACCAGCTGCAGTCCCACAGCCAGCTGCAGTCCCACATGCCAGCTGCAGTACCAGCTGCAGTCCCACAGCCAGCTGCAGTCCCACATGCCAGCTGCAGTACCAGCTGCAGTCCCACAGCCAGCTGCAGCCCCACATGCCAGCTGCAGTACCAGCTGCAGTCCCACAGCCAGCTGCAGTCCCACATGCCAGCTGCAGTACCAGCTGCAGTCCCACAGCCAGCTGCAGTCCCACATGCCAGCTGCAGTACCAGCTGCAGTCCCACAGCCAGCTGCAGTCCCACATGCCAGCTGCAGTCCCACATGCCAGCTGCAGTCTCAGATGCCAGCTGCAGTCCCACATGCCAGCTGTAGTCTCAGATGCCAGCTGCAGTCCTACATGCCAGCTGCAGTCCCACAGCCAGCTGCAGTCCCACGTGCCAGCTGCAGTACCAGCTGCAGTCCCACATGCCAGCTGCAGCACCAGCTGCAGTCCCACATGCCAGCTGCAGTACCAGCTGCAGTCCCATAGCCAGCTGCAGTCCCACGTGCCAGCTGCAGTACCAGCTGCAGTCCCACAGCCAGCTGCAGTCCCACGTGCCAGCTGCAGTACCAGCTGCAGTCCCACATGCCAGCTGCAGTCTCAGCCCCAGAATATGGAATGTTTGGTTGTGTGTGTGCTTGGAGTTACATGTGTTCTGTTATCCCACACATTTACATGGGGTGACTGCTGTCATGCTCCACCAACTGTTAAAGAAGCCTCATTTGGCCTGACATCTTGTGAAATTCTTCCCCAAAACAGGCAAATAACACAGTCCAACTGGGAGCACTGAGTTTCAGCAATATTTGTCACCTGGGATGAACAGAAAGGATCTCAGGTTAAAGGTCATCTGGAAAGGGCAGAGTGGCATCTACTATTATAGGACACTGCTTCTAGAGAGAGGTGACCAGACATCTATGCATTTGAGCTAGGGAATTAATGTCTGACTGAAATAAAGATACCACCAAGAACAACTTGGTGAATTTACTGTGGTTATTTACAAGAGTGTGTGAGAGAGCTTTCTCATAGAAGCAGAAATGATTCAAAGACAGCTGCATTGTGGGAAACTCACCCCAGCATAGGTGAAAGTTCTTGACAACCAGAATCCAAGAGCACACAGCACAATCCAGCTCACAGAATGTCTCTTGTAGCTAGTTCAATGACCTGAGCCTCCACTAGGAACTCAGCTGGTCTGAAAGTGTCTCTCAGAGTCCTACTTATGTTTGGGGAGAGGCTTGGTGCATCTGCTGAGCTTCAACGACTTCCTGAAGCTTTTGATTTAGTTCTGGAGTTTTAAAGGGCTTCCCGGCAGGGATGGAATGTTTCACCTGTTTGTTTGTTTTCATCCCAAATGCTGCCTTCCCTCCTGGCCCCTCCTTCACAGAATCCCTCCCCACTCCCACCCCACCCCCTTTTCCTCTGAGAGGGTAGGCCATGCCCCCCCCCAGGTGTTCCCCAACCCTGGTGTATCAAGTCTCTGCAGCGTTAGGTGCATTCTCCCCTACTGAGTCCAGACAGGTAGCTCTGTTGGGGAACAAATTCCACAGCCAGACAACAGCTCTAGGGACAGTACCCACTCCAGCTGTTGAGGGACCAACATGTCTGCTACATACGTGCTGGGGGCCTCAGTCCAGCCCATGTAGGTTGGAACATCCCAAGTCTTAAAAAACTTCCCTCGAAGATGGAATATTCTTTTCAACAGCTACAAAGTAAAACTCAGCTATGAGCAACTGAACACGTGGTGCCACTCTACCTTCAGCTCTGAGTTAGCTATGCCACAAGGACCATGTGGCACAGTGTCTGAGGCTCCATCAAAGCATACATTATTTGCACACATTCCTCTTCATGCCACCGAACGTCAGCCTTACATTGGAAGACGGAGACACCGTTCCACTTCACTGGGGGGGGGGGTATAAAAACTCTTATATGGTGATGGTATAAGTCCCTGTTACAGAGTGTGCAGTGTGCATTGTAGAGGAATAACTTTTTAGAAGTTAGAACCCCTGGGGAACAGGCTTCTGGACAAGTCTGTGGATGGTTGATTACTTTGCTTAGTTAAGGTAGGAAAGCGCTGTGGGAGGCACCATTCATTAGGCAAGAAATGCAAGGCTGAGAGGGGGGATGGATCTGAGCACTGGCAGGCACCAGCCCCTTGCTGCTCTCGCTGCCTGCATGCACACTCTAACTGGCTGCTTCGGGCTAATGCCACTAAGATAGACCACACACTAAGATAGTCCCCACTCTGCCACCTACTCTTCCAGCTGTGTCAAGCTGTATCTCTCTCCCCACACTTTTCCGGGGTGAGGGTGTCCCCATCCTGTTCCTTTTTTTTTCCCTGAGTCAGAGAAGACTGGACCTCACAGAGGGTGCCACAGAGGGGCCATGGGGGTTATATAAATCCCAGGGCAGAGGGAAAGTGGAGAGGCAGAAGTCAAGGGAAACAGAAGATGGCAGGAGAGCCAGAGCTCCATCAGCCAAAGAACCAGGGTGAGGCTGGGCACCCTCTAGGTGCTTTTGGAGGAGCAGGATCCGGGGTGATCTGGACCTGGCCTCCGGCTTTCAGGGGGTGAGGGGAGAGGGGTGAGGGGAGGGGGAGGGGAGGGAAAAGGGGAGGAGGGAAGGAAGGAGAGAGGGAGGAGGGAGAGGGGGAAGGGGAGGAGGGAAGGAAGGAGAGAGGGAGGAGGGGGAGGGGAAGGGGAGAAGGGAAGGAAGGAGAGAGGGAGGAGGGGGAGGGGGAAAGGGAGGAGGGAAGGAAGGAGAGAAGGAGGAGGGGGAGGGGGAAGGGGAGGAGGGAAGGAAGAGGAGAGGGAGGAGGGGGAGGGGGAAGGGGAGGAGGGAAGGAAGAGGAGAGGGAGGAGGGGGAAGGGGGTAGCTGAGCTTTGAAGGTCAGCTGCTTATGTTCTTTCCCATTCAGAGGAGGAGGTCACAGTCACAGACCAGGTTGAGAATGAGCCCAAGGGTCTCATTTGCAGCTCCAGGAGTTTGCAAGGTACCAGGGTGATTCAGGGGCAGAGGGGTCAGGGATCCTCTGCAGAGCGAACACATCAGGGCACGATCTGCTCCCCGGAAGCTCAGCTCTGCCCATCTGTGGGTCCTGCAGGATATCTGACCCCAGTCCCCTGGCTTCTGCTGCTTCTCATCTCTTTGGGCCTCTTTTTGCTCATGTTGGCCACCCTGATTCAAGGTAAGTCAGGGTCTGGAGTGAGGGGGGGTCTGTTTTTATTTTATTTATTATTTTATTTTTGTACTTGTTAAGTAAGAACTCCAGCACGGGACAGTAGCTGAAGTCTTAGATTTTCCCTCTGTGATGATCCTTGCCTAGCCCCCAAATTCACCACAGCTGGGGCATCTAAGGTCCACATCCCTCATTTCGTTTGTGGCCACCCGCAGCTCACTGTCCCTCTCTGAAGTGGGGCTCATCTTTCCCTTGCTCCTGAACTGGCACAGCCATGTCCCACCAGTGCTTATAAGAGGGCGTGGCTGTGCTCCTCCTTCTTGCAGTTTCCAGGATCCGTGCATACACACAAGGACAGACCCAGGATCAGCAGGGTAACTCCAGCGTGGGGAGGGGTAACTGGGGCTGTAGGTGGGAGAGGACTCTGAGGTTGTGTGAGGTGGGGTAACCACGGGCACAGGCATGCTGGGAGCATGGCAGGATGGGGGAGGCCAGAGACCTGTTGGGCCTGACAGAGTCTGAGGCTCAGTGTTCTGGTCTATGAAATGGGCTCCTGGGGTCCCTGTGACCACCAACTGTCATTTCCTGGGTCCAGCTCTGGACCAGGCACACAGTTGGTGCTTCATTGTTGCCAACCTCTCCTAGCAGTTGCTGTTCCTCAGGAGCAGACACACGCTGGCTTGGAGCAGATCCAGCAGATCCAGCAGCAGCTGACTCAGTTCAACGCCTCCCTGGGTGAGGCTCCAGGGCCTGAGTTAGGACAGAGCAGAGGGGTTGGTCGTCAGAGGGGTTGGCATCCACCTTCTGGGTCTCCCACTGAGGCAGGCAGGATAGAGCACAGGGAGTGTGGTCTGGGTTTGGGGAGCACTGCGTTGGTAACTGAAAAATGGAGACCAGCCCTGGGCTCTAAGGTCCAAGGCAGAGGGGAGAAGAGACCCCGGCACTGAGCTCAGGGTTTGCTCTGTAGCTGGCCTGTGCCGGCCCTGCCCCTGGGACTGGGAGCTCTTCCAGGGAAGCTGCTACCTCTTCTCCAGAACCCTGGGCAGCTGGGAAACCTCTGCCTCCTCCTGCAAGGATCTTGGGGCCCATCTGGTGATTATCAACAGTGTTGCAGAGCAGGTGAGTGGGGCCCTCTGTTGTAGGCATTGGACTCTAGATGGGAAGCTGAGGATGTGGAGGAGATGCTGTCTGAGGGGGCTTCCTGTAGGAGGAAGCACAATGCAGGGGGAGTTTCCCTAGGGGAAGAACATATGAGAGGTGGGTTAGGACTGAAGGGAGTCAGAGAAGCTTTGAGATTTTGTGTAACTGTCTTGAGACACACCTCTGAACTGAGATGTAAGCGGACATATTTCCACATGCGTGCACTTTATCCTGCATCCATGTATGCACGTGTATGACGATATGTACAGCTCAGTACAGTGCCCCTAGGCTTGAGTGCAGGGAGAAATTCTATGGGAGGTAGAGAACAGTGGGAAGCACAGAACCACGGACCTTTCTCTGTGCAGAGATTCATGAAATATTGGAATGTGAGGAAGAACCAGCGCTCCTGGATCGGCCTCACTGACCATACACACGAGGGCTCCTGGCAGTGGGTGGACGGCAGCCCCCTCAAGTTCAGGTGAACACTCAGATTCCACGGCTAAGCAATCAGCTGGCAGGGAGATGGCCCTCACTCGGAACACAACCTTCTCTGTTGACAGAACTCACAGAGCATCACGACTACAACCTCTCATCACCTGGGCATTTTCCCATCCTGCCCCTCCCCCCACCCCCTTAAGTACAAAATTCAGAGTCTTCATCCTTCCTGAGCTGATTCTCTTCGGGGGTCATGTTAGAACTCACATATTTTTTTTTCTAATAGCTCTACCATGAGCTCCTGCCCACTGTTTGGAGGGTTCTTGGTCTTTGACCACGTAAGAGTCTGTTTAGCTCTTCTTTGCTAGCTCCGGGGCGGGTTCTCGGTGGGATGGCTCTTTCTGACAGCCGGGAATGTTTGCAGCTTTTGGAAAGAAGGGGAGCCTAACAATGACGGGGATGAGGACTGCGTGGAGCTGTTCACGGACGATTGGAATGATAATAAGTGCACCGAACAAAACTTCTGGGTCTGTGAGAAGCCCTCGGCTCCCTGCCCTCGTCACTGAGGGTCTGTGTCCCCCTAGTCATGCAGGCAACTCGGGGACACTGCTCCAGTTCCAGACACCTTGCTCATCCCAGGGTCCCTGTTCTGAGACCCTGAGAGAGTCCCCGAGGCACCCTCCCCTGCAGATCCTCCCTCTTCCTCGGTGGGTGATCTCAGTTCCATAAATCCTGAGCCCACGAATCCCCTCAGTAGAGTCACACACACTTGGGGCTGGGGTGTAGCTCACTGATATACTCCAGATGGCCTAGCACGGCGACTCTCTGATTCCATCCCCAGCACCCAAATGAAAAATAAACTATTAAATTCACACATGGTCTGATGTGTCCCATTTAGTGGATTCTCTATTCCTGGACACTGTGTTCATTAGTAAAACTTTGAAATGTTTGATATTAACTAGGATAGTAGTGTCTACAATACCTTTGGGTTGTGGGCAATTCATTTGTTTGTTTGTGACAGTCTTATTATGTTCTCCTGGCTGGCCTTGATCTCACAGAGATCTACCAGCTTCTGCCTCCTGGGTGCTGGAATTAAAGGCATGCAGCACTTCATCTGGAAGATTCTTTTTTAAATTTGTTTTGGGAATATGCACCCATTGCATACATTCATACTCACATTCACATTATCTTTTTCATTTTGTTCTTCAGTCCCTCCTGGCAATGCAGCTAGGGATGGGAGGAAGATCCCCCTCACAGTGTCTCTCCCTCAGGAAAGCTATCTCCAGCGCCACTGTCTCCCCAACCAGGAAGTCCCTTTCCCTGGTGATGCCAAAGGCTCAGCCTCCACCTTGTGTCTAGAAACCTAAGGGAGCTTTTAGAATCGCAGAGGAAAATTCTCCATCAGTCCTCTGGGGGGCGCTAGACACCACGAAAGCATCGGTCTGTTTTTGCTCTGCTGCCTCTGACCTCCTCCTGGCTGGTTTGTTTTCCCTCACTTACCTCCATACCAAAGAGAGAACCAGCCTCTGGGACAACCAGCTCTTTGGTAAGAGGCCCCCTCTGTGCACTTGTCTGATGGCCTGCGCACCTCCCACCTCTCTGGCTATTCAGTCCCCATTTATGTGTAAATTTCTTTCCCCTCCTGGGTATGAGTCTTTGATGTACATTTTTGACTTTTTTTAAAATGTTTTTTTAATTGAATATATTCTTCATTTACATTTCAAATGCTATACCCTTTCCCGCTTTCCCCTCCCCCTCCTAGTAAATCCCCAATCCATCCTCCCATCCCCTGTCTCCAAGAAGAAGCCCCTCTGCCTAATCCACTCCCACCTATCCCCCCCCTCGATTTCCCCACACTAGGGGGCATCTATCAAGCCTTCATTTGACCAAGGATCTCTCCTCCCACTGATTGCAGACAGACAATGCATTCCTCTGTCATAGTTGTGGCTGGAACCTGTCCCTGGAAGCCCTGGGGGGTCTGGTTGGCTGCCATCACTGTTGTAGTTTTAATTCTCCTTAATTGTTGATTTAAATATTTTACTCCTGAATACTGTCGTGGTAGTGGGTTCTCATGATCCTTTTCTCATGTGGCCTGGACTTGCTGAGGATGTCCTTTCAACTCCTGATCTTCCTGGCTCTACAACTGGTATGGACTGACTTCCTGCTTGCCGTCCGTCTTTCCTTTCTTCCCTTCTTTCATTACTGGTGTGTGGGCTTGTGTAGTGTGTGACTGTACATGTGCACGTATGTGTGTGTTTGTGTGTCTTATGAGTGACAGCCAAGCACTCCACCACGAAGTCACACTCCCAGCCCTGGTGGAATTTCACCCATGCCATTTTTTTTAATCATAACAATTTATTAGGGTAAATTATCAATATGTAGGAATCTCAAGATTAATGAGCTTTAAAAGTCCATCAGAATTGATTGGAATATTTATTCAAGCGGGACAATCTTTCCCTTCAAGTAGATGCTGTCCCCACTGTCAGCCCAATGATCTATAGCTTTCTTTTGAAGGGTATAATATGAAATCCATTAAGCTCCTTTGTCCAAGAACTCTGACAACTTGTTGTGCTAAACTAAGCAAGATGGCGGTTTCCATCTCTCAGTAGCCCTCCCTCACCCAGTATCTACTAAGTTGCAGACTCTATCCTCCCCAAACTTTCTGATCTCTCTGCTACTGTTACTCAAGGCTGCTGGGGCCAGCCCCTGTGGGGATGTTCTTCTTTCTTGCCAGTTCTTAGGGTTGCTGTGTAATAAAAAGTTTACTCATCTAAGTTACTATGCTATTGTAGCTGACCTGCCTTTTGTGTTCCTCTGAAGCCATAGACTTAGCACCTCATCCTAAAACAGCAGGAGATTAAGTAATGGAGTAGTTTCTAAAGCCTTTTCCCTATTGTCCAGATGCCTCTTGCTTGTCAGGCTAGGGGGAAGTTAGGAGCAATAAATTTCTATTGAACCAGGAGAATAACACTTTGCAGAAAGAAAAGCTTTTATATAAGTGAATATGCATAATCTCACATAAATTCATACACAGCTTCATGCATGCAGAGTTCTCATTTAAACATTTCCATACAAATTCATTTGGGCCCAGTTTGCATGCATTCTCACAATTACACACTTACGCACACATGCATACATTCTCACAATTACATACTTATACACATATCTATACTTCCATATGTATATGGAGCAAAAGACCAAGCACTGGTGCAGAAAGAACTCACTCATTCTGGATGAAAAATGAACTCCAATCTTTATTGCATGGAGAGAGGAAAAGCTTCCGCCCCCCCCCCTTTTTAATGCTAAATGAATTAAAACCATGTTTGTAAGAAAAAAAAAAATCTTCGTTTCTTTTAATAAGACTAAGCCTGCCTTGTCCTTACCATGAGACCTGCTCTGTCCCATGGTAAGGAGAAGCCTGCCTGTTCCTTCTGCTCTCTGCAACATCTTCTTTTTTCCTCTTTCCCTCTGCATTCTGCACATTGCTCTTAGTTTTTTTCAATGTTATCTATAGTTTCTAAGTTATTCCACTCTAAGTTATTCTCCTTTTAATCTTATTCTCTCCTCCTGCTCTGAGGTCACAATGATGCCCTTACTTTCAGTGCCTTTTCTTTGAAGGCTATGCCTATACTTCTTGAGTTCAGTTCTGTCTAAAAGGTATTCTGACTAAAAACTTCTCCTCAGTTCAGTTCCTCTCACCTCAGTCCTCAGTTCGGACTCTTCTCTTTGCCCTCGGCTTTTAAACATCTTTCAGAATACATGATCACATGTTACAACGTTCATTACAAGTTCACACAAGAAATCAAATCATAAATTGAAATAGAAGTTTACAACAGAGAATGTGTCCATGCATATCCATTAGGAGTAATTCTCTAGCTAAACATCCATCAGTCTGAGTTCTACAGGTTCACTGAAGGTTTACAACCATAACTAAGTTATTAATGAAGTTTTGTATAGATAAGCCCAGTCAACATTTTATCTTCGGTCATAACACCTGTAATAAATTGTTTAGTTCACTTTTTATGACCTTTGGTTAATTGTTTACAACCCCTTGGAATGTGCTCTGAGTAGGAGAAAGTCTGGTTGCCATCTAAGAGCAATTAACTGGTGACACTTGGGAGACTGACAAGAGTTCTCATTGCAGCTTTGACTCTCAGAAAAGGACCTAATAGCAGACCCATTATAAAAGAGCTTAATAATCTCTGATGTAATTTTAGTAATTCTTATAAGATCATCATTAAGAATTAAGAAGTCATCTATTTGTCTATATAGCATCACTACAAGACAGTTCCTCTTCATAGATCTGCAGAGCTCTGCTCAAAAGGGGTGTTTATTGTGTTTAATCATAACAGCAAAAGCATATTAATAGCAGGAATCTTTCCTAAAATGAATTCTCTTGGGCCTTGCCTATAGAACAAATATATCGTGGATAATAATCGGAAGGAGATCATCTCAGGAAGATCACCTTCTGGTTATCAGCTTGTCCTATGATGGCTCCTGACAGGTTTTCAGATGGTAACGCAATTTAAAGTCAAACATAATTCAGGTTTAAGTTAGGATAGATGATAGAATACTTTATCTAAATTGCCAAATATGATGGACTGGATGTTATAAATGTTTATCTTACCTTACAATTTACCTAGTTGTTACAATTATGTTCAATGAATATCTGGGAGAAAAAGAGCTTCTTAATTAGACAAAAAGGGAGAAATGTAGTGGGTTTGGCACAATGCTGCTTATATCCTAATGTTAATTTGGGTCCCCAAAACTGCTTACAAAATTGTCTGTATGTAGCTTCTGGGAACCTGCCCCCAGTTGGTTCTTATTGGTAAATAAAGATGCTGGAAGCCAATGGCCGGGCAGGGCAGACAGAGGCGGGACCTTAGAATTACTAGGAGAAGGGAAATCTGCCATGCGCTGTGCTGGGAGATGGTGGTGGAGAGGAGAGGGAGGCAGAGGGGAGAAGAAGGTGGAGGGGAGAGGTAGGATAGGATGCCTGAGAAGAGTGCAGGAATGGGAGAACTGGGCAGCCCTCTGGGTCCAGAGCAGCCAAGATAGAATGTAGACTCTAAGTAAATAATAACTCAGAATTATCGCAGGAGATGGAGGTTAGACAGTGGCTTGACTTCTTGTGCTGCTTAAGGTATAATTAAAATATAAAGGCTGTTGTGTGTCTTTCATTCAGGAACCCCAACCATTGGGGTGAGCAGCAAACCCGACAGGATTTATTGATTAGCCCTTCACTTCCACAGACTATATATTCAATTTTGGAGAAAGTTGTATGAGGTTCTGAGTAGAAGTTATCACTGTTAATAAAACTTGTGTCTAAGTGGATCAAAGACCTCAACATAAAACTAAATAAACTAAATCTAAAAGAAGAAAAGGTGGGCAACTCCTCTGAACTCATTGGCATAGGAGACAAATTCCTAGCTTGCTTCTTGGTCATGATGTTTTGTGCAGGAAATTCTTGACTAAGAGAGATGGTGTGACATTATTTATTTCCTGTGTTTTTATGGGGGTAGTTAGCCTCCTTGGGTTGGGAGTTTTTTTCCTTTTAGTACCTTCTTATAGGGCTGGACTTGTGGATAAATCTTGTTTTAGTTTGAGTTTGTCATGAAATATCTTGTTTTCTTTATCTATTATGATTAAAAGTTTTACTGGGTATAGTTGTCTGGTCTGGTCTGTGGTCTCTAAGAGTATTTAAGACATTTGTCCAGGCCCTTCTGGTTTTTAGAGTCTCCATTGAGAAATAATTTTAATAGGTCTGCCTTTAGAAGTTACTTGACCTTTTCCCTTTCAGCTTTTGATATTCTTTTGTTGTTGTTGTTGTTGTTGTTTTGTATGTTTCATGTTTTTAATTATTATGTGGTATGATGACTTTCTTTTTCTGGTCCAATCAATTTTGTGTTTTCTAAGCTTTTTGTATCCTTATAGGTGTGTCCTTCTTTAGGCTAGGAAAAATTTCTTCTATCAGTTTGTTAAACATATTTTCTGTGCTTTGAGCTGGGAATCTTCTGCTACTATTATTTTTAGATTTGTACTTTTCATAGTGTCCCAGATTTTCTGAATGTTTTGTGTTAGAAGTTTTTTAGATTTAACATTTGCTTTGTCCAATAAATCTATTTCTTCTCTTGTATCTTCAGTGTCTGAGATTCCTACTTCCTTATCTTGTAATCTATTGGTGATACTTGCACATGCAATTCCTGTTTACTTACCTAGATTTTTCCATTTCCAGATTTTCCTGTATTTGTGTTCTCTTCATTGGTTTTATTCCTATTTTTAGGTCTTAAAGAGTTTCTTTCACCTGCTTGCTTTTCGTTGTCTCTCTTTAAGGGATTTGCTGACTTGCTCCATTTTTTGTTTGTCTTTTCCTCAAGATCTTTAGGGGATCTCTTATTTCCTCTCTAAAGACCTCTATCATCTTCATAAAAATAGGCTTAAAGGTCATTTCCTCGTCCTCCAGCAGTATGGGAATATTCAGGTGATATAGCTGGGCTCTGATGGTGTCATAGTACCTGAGCTGTTGTTGACTGTATTCTTATACTGAACTTTAGACATTTGAGTTTGGGATAACTATAGGTCTAAGTGCTGATTTCTGAGTTTGCCTTTGTTGGTTGGGTATTTGGTTCCTTGGTTTCCTCTTTGGTCTTACGGTTTTTGTGGCCTGGATTTAGTTAATTGATTGATTAATTGATTGATTGATTTTAAATGAAGTCATTAAAATCCCAAACCCTGCCCCCTTATTACCCTGTTACAGAGACACTCTCACATCTCTCCTGCCCTTCTCCTCTGAGAGGGTGGCATAGACGCTCTGTGCCAGATGAGGTACATCCTCTCCCACTGAGGCCAGAATGGCAGCTCTGTTGGGAAATGATATCACAGTCAGGCTACAGCTTTAGGGAGAGCCTCAACTTCAGTTGTTGGGGAATCCACATGGAGACTAAGCTGCACATCTGTCACCTATGGGCCAGGTGCCTCATTCTAGCCCCTGTGTGTTCTTTGGTTGGTGACTCAGTCTCTCAGAGTTCCAGGGGTGCAGTTTAGTTGGCATTGTTGATCTCCCTGTGGGGTTCCCATTCCCTTCAGAGCCTTTATTCCTTCCCCCAACTCTTCCATAAAAGTACCTGACCTCAGGGCTGGAGAGATGGCTCAGTGGTTAAGAGCACTGGCTGCTCTTCCAATGGCCCTGAGTTCAAAATCCCATCCTGGTGCATCTGAAGACAGCACACAGTGTGCTTTGATATAACTATAAGTAAGTCTTTAAACCAGAGCGAAAGGTTGACAGGAGCAAGCAGAGGTCCTGAATTCAAATATCTAGCAACCACGTGATGGCTCACAACCATCAGTACAGCTACAGTGTACTCATATACATTAAATAAATAAATAAATAAATAAATAAATAAATAAGTAAATCTTTTTTTCTTTTTTTTTATTCGATATATTTTTTATTTACATTTCAAATGATTTTCCCTTTTCTAGCCCCCCACTCCCCGAAAGTCCCATAAGCTCCCTTTTCTCCCCCTGTCCTCTCATCCACCCCTTCCCACTTCCCCGTTCTGGTTTTGCCCTATACTTCTTCACTGAGTCTTTGTAGAAAAAGGGGCCACTCCTCCTTTCTTCTTGTACCTCATTTGATGTATGGATTATGTTTGGGGTATTCCAGTTTTCTAGGTTAATATCCACTTATTAGTGAGTGCATACCATGAGTCACCTTTTGAGTCTGGGTTACCTCACTTAGTATGATGTTTTCTAGCTCATCCATTTGCCTAAGAATTTCATGAATTCATTGTTTCTAATGGCTGAATAGTACTCCATTGTGTAGATATACCACATTTTTTGCATCCACTCTTCTGTTGAGGGATACCTGGGTTCTTTCCAGCATCTGGCAATTATAAATAGGGCTGCTATGAACATAGTAGAGCATGTATCCTTAAAAAAAAAAAGTGTCCCTGACCTCCATTCAATGTTTGGCTGTGGGTATCTACATCTGTTTCAGTGAGCTGCTAGGTAGAGCCTCTGACAGGATAGTTATGCTAGGTTCCTATCTGCAAGCAGAACAGATTATCAGGGATTGGTGCTTGCCCATAGTATGGGTCTCAATTTGACCTGGTTATTTGTTGGCTATTCCTCCAGCCTCTGCTCCATCTTTGTCCCTGCATTTCTTTTAGACCGGAAAAATTTTGGGTCAAAACTTTTGTGCATGAGTTGGTGTTTTTATCCCTCCACTGGGGATCCTTCCTGGCCTGGGTATGTGGCCTTTCAGGTTCTATGTCTCCACTGTTAGGCATCTCAGCTAAGGCCACCTGCATTGAATTCTGGGAGCTATTCCCTCACAGGTCTCTGTGACTTCCTAGAAATTTCTCCCATGCCTACGCTCCCAGGAACTGCAGATTTCTATTCATTCTCTTGGTCCTCTGGGCCCCTCTCCTGTTTTTCCTCACACTTGCTCCTGCCCCTTATTTTCCTCTTTCTCCCCATCTTCTCTCCCATCTAATTCCCTCCCTCCCTCTGCCTTCTATGACTATTTTGTTCCTCTTTCTAAGTGTGATTCAAACATCCTTGCTTGGGCCTTCATTCTTATTTAATTTCTTTAGGTCTGTGAGGTGTATCGTGGGTATTCTGTGCTTTATGGCTAATATCCACTTACCAGTTTGTATATACCATGCCTGTTGTTTTGGGTCTGGGTGACCTCACTGAGGATGATATTTTCTAGTTCTGTCCATTTGCCTACAAAATTGATGATGTCATTTTAAAAAATAGTGGAATAGTATTCCATTATGTAAATAGACTACATTTTCTGTATCCATTTTTCCATTGAGGAACATCTGGGTTGTTTCCAGGTCCAGCTATTATGCATAAAGCTGCTATGAACATAGCAGAGCACATATGTGATGATTTGTATATGATTGGCCCAGGGAGTGGCCCTATTAGTAGGTGTGGCCTTGTTGGAGTAGGTGTGTTACTGTGGGTGTGACCTTAAGACCCTCACCCTAGTTGCCCAGAAGTCAGTTTTCTACTAGCAGCCTTCAGATGAAGATGTTGAACTCTCAGCTCTTCCTGCACCATTTCTGCCTGGATACTGCCATGTTTCTGCCTTGATGACAATGGACTGAACCTCTGAGCCTGTAAGTCAGCCCCAATTAAATGTTGTCTTTTATAAAACTTGCATTGGTCATGGTGTCTGTTCACAGCAGTGAAATCCTAACTAAGGCAGAAGTTGGTACCAGGAACTGGGGTATTGCTGTGATAGGCCTGACCATGCTTTTCTTTGGAATAATGTGGATTTTGGGACTTTGGATTTGGAAAGCCATGGAAAGCTTTAAATGGGGCTTAATGGGCCAGCCTAGTAGGAATATGGAAGACAGTGGTGCTGAGGGTCATTTGAACTGTGTAGGCCTGATGGCCCAAGAGGTTTCAGTGGAGAAGAACTTTAATATATGGTCAAGAGACTGGTTTTGTGATGTTTTGGTAAAGAACATGTCTGCTTTTTGCCATTTTCTGAAGAGACTGCCTAGGGCTAAGGTAAAGAGATTTATATTAGTTGCATCTGCAAAGGATGTCTCAAAAAAGCCCAACAAAAATTTTGTTCTCTGGTTAAATCTGATGAAGAGAATTTTGAACAAACATAGCAAGCAGAGAAAGGAAAAGTACAAAATATATAGTTTGAGTATTAAAGGGACTCCAGGAAGTGAAATGGAGCTGAAATCAAGAATATTAAATTGAATTAAGGGAGTGACCTTGGGGCAAGATTCCACCCAGCTAAATTTAGGTCCAGACTTGGTAGTACAAGCCTTTAATCCCCGGAGGCAAAGATAAGCAGATCAATGATTTCAAGGCCAGCCAGGAACAGAGGAAATTCTAGGTGAAGAAAAACTTAAATCCAGGCTTGGTGGACCACACCTTTAATCCCAGTGCTTAGGAGGCAGGCATGCAGATCTCTTGAGTTCAAAGTCAGTCTATGGAGCAAGATTCTAGACAGCCAACTTAGGCAGTGAAGGAGCTGGGGAAAAGGAAGCTAGTGATAATGTAATAGACCAAGGGGGCCAATGTTCCAACTCCTACAAGCAGCAGAACTCAGCAGCTTCAGCCATGTGTCTCTGACTTTATATTCAAGAGGAGAAGGAGACTACTGGGACAATTGATGATGGTTATCTGGAGCTAAGAAATTAGTGGTGATTAAGAAAAGACCAGCATCACTGAGGCGAAATCTTCTGGGAAGTGCTTTCTGAGAGCACAAAGAAGCTGTGTTCCAGAGATAGCCAAGGTTGTACCTCATGCTGCAGCTGTACTTGGTAACGTGTAAGAATCATCCAGGTGGTACTGGTTTTGAAGGCATGAAGGCATCATGAAGAACAACTGAGGTTTGGTACTATGAAGAGAGCCTATGAGAGGCTTTGGTGAAGCAGAGTTGCAGTGGAAGACCCTAGCTTATTGGAGATGCCAGTACCATGGGATGACCACCAAGAACAGCAATGTCAGAGGAATGGATCAATCTGAACTTAGAGTGCTACAGAGGGCAGAGCAGAAGTGACACCAGCTCTTTGGAGATGCACAGAAGATCATGTGTGGATCTCAGACACTGGAACAAGAAGCTGTGAAGCTAAAACTGACTTGGAGACCCCAAGATGTTGATGATGCCAGAGCCACAGGATGCCTGACAAGGAAAGATGCTAACAGGGAGCGGAACGAGCCCAGGAGACAGAACCTTGTTCCAGTCAACAAAGATGAAAAAGGAGTTGGAGATCTGAAGACTGCTTTGCCATCAGACATGGAGATGCAGAGTTTGGACTTTTCCCAGCTGGTTTTATGTCTTGCGTGGGGGAGTACAGTTAAGTGATTGGATGAATATCAAAAGAGACCTTGAACTTTGGACTTTTAGCACTGTTGAGACTGCTATAGACTACAGGGACTTTTGAAGTTGGACTAAATGTATTTTGCATTTTGCTATGTTTAAGTATGGCCCCCATAGACTCATGTTTGAACAAGCCTATGGGGGCCAGGGAGTGGAATGTGATGGTTTGTATATGATTGACCCAGGGAGTGGCCCTATTAGTAGGTGTGGCCTTGTTGGAGTAGGTGTGTCACTGTGGGTGTGAACTTAAGACCCTCACCCTAGTTGCCCAGAAGTCAGTCTTCTACTAGCAGCCTTCAGATGAAGATGTTGAACTCTCAGCTCTTCCTGCGCCATTTCTGCCTGGATACTGCCATGTTTCTGCCTTGATGACAATGGACTGAACCTCTGAGCCTGTAAGTCAGCCCCAATTAAATGTTGTCTTTTATAAAACTTGCATTGGTCATGGTGTCTGTTCACAGCAGTGAAACCCTAACTAAGACATATCCTTGTGGTATGGTAGAACATCTTTTGGGGATATTCCCAGGAGCAATATAGCTGTGTCTTCAGGTAAAACTATTTCCAATTTTTATACATTCAGATTAATTTCCAGAGTGGTTGTACAAGTTTGCAATCCCACCAGCATGGAGGAGTATTCCCCTTTCTCTATATCCTTGCCAGCATGTGCTGTTGCTTAAGTTTTTGATCTTAGCCATTCTGATTGTATAAAATGGAATCTCAGGGTCATTTTGATTTGCATTTCCCTGATGATTAAGTATTTTGGGTATTTAAGTGCTTCTTGGTCATTCGATATTCCTCTGTTGAGAATTCTGTTTACCTCTGTACCCCATTTTTTTAATTGTTTTTTTTTTTTTTAGTCTCACTTCTTGTGTTCTTTATGTATTTTGGATATTAGCTCTCTGTTGGATGAAGAGTTAGTGAAGATCTTTTCCCAGTCTGTAGGCTATAGTTTTGTCCTATTGACAGTGTTCTTTGTCTTACAGAAGCTTTTCAGTTTTATGAGGTCTCATTTATCAATTATTGACCAGAGCCCCAGCCACTGGTATTCTGTTCAGGAAATTGTCTTCAATCCAATGGATTCAAGTTCTTCCCCACTTTCTCTTCTATGAGATGTATTGTATCCAGTTGTATATTGAGGTCTTTGATCCACTTGGACTTGAGTTTTGTGCAGGATGATAAATATTTGTGTTCTTCTACATGCAGATATCCATTAGACCAGCACCATTTGCTGAAGATGCTTCCCCCACCCTATTAGACAATTTTGGCTTCTTTGTCAAAAATCAAGTGTCCATGGCTGACAGGAGCTATGTAGGAGAAGCTAAAAATATCAAGTGATCATTCTGAAATGGTTTCTGTGTGGACTGTAAAATCATGATGGATAAGTCCTTCAAGACAAGGCTGAAGGGAGTACATTTTAGAAAAAATTCCTGCTATCAATATGTTTTCCTCTTATTATTAAATATACATAACAATCACTAGGTATTATCCTACCTTTTTGGTCAGATTTCTACAAACCAATGAATATGTACTGTCTTGTATTGGTGCTATATAGACAAATAGATGATTTCTTAATTCTTCGTGATGATCCTATAAAAATTCCTAAAATTATACTAGTAATTATTAAGCCCTTTATAATAATAGGACTACTATTAAAGTCTTCTCAGGTATTAAAGCTGTAACTAGAACTCTGCCAGCCTTTAAGTGTCATGAGTTAATTGCTTCTGAGTTAGAAAGCAGAAAGTGTGTTCTACAACTTAGAACACATTCCAAGAGGTTTTAAAATAACTAACCAAAGGTCAAAAATGGAACTAAGAATTTATTGTAGGTGTAAGGACAGAAGATAAAATGTTGACTGGGTTTATTTATACAAAATTTCAATGATAATTTGGGCACAAAGATTATGTTTTTTTTTTAACTTTCTATGAACCAGAGTTAGTGACAGATGATGAATATCTAGTCTTAATGGGAGCATATGTAAACAGATCTGTTGTAAACTTCTTATTTAATTTATGATTCAAATTTATGTGTAAACTCATAGTGAACTTTTTTTTACCATGTGATCATGTAATCTGAAAGATGTATAAGTGCTGAGGACAAAGAGAGCGGAGAGTTTTGGGAGAAGAACTTAGAAATAAAGATTAAAATCACTTTTAAAAGTGTCCCCTTTTGTTCTTGTGACTTTCACTAGCAGACTGGGATTTGGACCCTGGTAGTTTCTGCAGAGATAAGAACAAAGGCTACTTTACTTAATCATCTGATGTTTTATGATGAGGTGTTAAAAGAGACTCTGTTTCTGGCCTTGGAGGAACTGAGAGAGGCAGGCGAGCTAGTGCTGCAAAGTTACTTAGAGTCAAGATAGGTAAATGTTATTGTTATAATAAAAGTAACCCTAATATCTTGTAAGACCAAGACTTGCCTCTTTCTCCTCAGCTACCTTCAAGAGAAAACAAGAATGCTGGAGCTGGCCTCTGGCACATAGGTATGTGGGTTTTTGAGGGTCTTTGATTCTATTCCATTGATCAATGTGTCTGTTTCTGTACCAATACCACACAGATTTTAATCACTGTTGCTCTGTAGTACAGCTTGAGGTCAGGGATAGTGATTCCTCCAGAAGTTCTTTTATTGTTCAGGATGGTTTTGGCTATCCTGTTCTGTTTTGTTTTCATATGAGGCTGAGAATTGCTCTTTCAAGGTCTGTAAAAAAATTGCATTGACATTTTGATGAGAATTGCAATTGAATCTGTAGATTGCTTTTGGTAATACAACCATTTTCACTATGTAGAGCCTATAAATCTATGAACATGGGAGATCTTTCCATCTTGGATATCTTCCTCAATTTTTTTCTTCAGCAACTTGAAGTACTTGTTACATTTGTTTTTCACATGCTTGGTTAGAATTACTCCAAGGTATTTTATAATATTTGTGACTGTTGTGAAGGGTGTTAATTTCTCTCTCTCTCTCTCTCTCTCTCTCTCTCTCTCTCTCTCTCTCTCTCTCTAACTCTAACTCTCTCTCTTTTATTAGACATATTATTTATATTTCAAATGTTGTGCTCTTTCCTGGTCCTCCCCCTCCAAAAAAATCCCATAACCCTTCTCCCCTCTGTTCACAAATCAACCCACTCCTACTTCCCTGTCTTGGTATTCCCCCACACTGCAGCATCGAGCCTTCCCAGGACCAAAGGCTTCTCCACCCTTTGATGTCCATCAAGGCCATCCTCTGCTGCCTATGTATCTGGAGCCATGGGTAACTCCATGTGTACTCTTTGGTTGATGGTTTTGCCCCTGGGAGCTCTGGGGGTACTGGGTGACTCATATTGTTCCTCCTATGGCACTGAAAACCCCTTCAGCTCCTTGGGTACGTTCTCTAGCTCCTCCATTGGGGACCCTGTGCTCAGTTCAACAGCTGGCTAAGAGTGTCCCCCTCTGTATTTGTCATACACTAGCAGAGCATCCCATGTGACAGCTATATTAGGCTCCTGTCAGCAAGCACTTATGGGCATATTTGGGATGGATCTCTAGGTGGGGCAGTCTCTGGATAGTCTTTCTCTCAGCCTTTGCTCCACACTTTGACTCTGTATCTCTTTCTTTGAGTATTTTGTTCCCCCTTCTAAGAAGAACCAGAGTATCCATACTTTCTTCTTCCTTCTTCTTAAGCTTCATTTGATCTGTGAATTGTGTCTTGGGTATTCCAAGTCTCTGGACTGATATCTACCTATCAGTGAGTGCATACCATGTGTGTTCTTTTGTGATTGGGTTACCTCACTCAGGATGATATTTTCCAGTTCTACCCACTTACCTAAGAATTTCATAAATTCATTGTTTTTAATAGCTGAGTAGTATTCCATTGTGTAAATGTACCACATTTTCTGTATCTATTCCTCCATTGAGGGACATCTGGGTTGTTTCCAGCTTCTGGCTATGAACTGGCTATGACTGCTATGAACATAGTGGATCATGTATCCTTATTATATGCTAGAAAATCCTCTGGGTATATGCCAAGGAGTGGTATAGGAGGGTCCTCCGGTAGTATTATGCTCAATTTTCTGAGGAAACTCCAAACTGATTTCCAGAGTGGTTGTACCAGCTTAAAACCCACCAGCAGTGGAGTATTCCTCTTTCTCTTGCCAGCACCTGCTGTCTCTTGAGTTTTTGATCTTAGCCATTCTGACTGGTGTGAGGTGAAATCTCAAGGTTGTTTTGATTTGCATTTCTCTGATGACTAAGGGTACTGAACATTTCTTTAGGCGCTTCTCAGCCATTCAATATTCCTCAGTTGAAAATCTTTGTTTAGCTCGGTACCCCATTTTTTAACAGGGTTATTTGGTTCTCCAGAGTTTCACTTCTTGAGTTCTTTGTATATATTGGATATTAACTCTCTGTCAGATGTAGAGTTGGTAAAGATCTTTTCCCAATTTTTTGGTTGCCATTTTGTCCTACTGACAGTGTCCTTTGCGTTATAGAAGCTTTGTAATTTTATGAGGTCCCATTTGTCAATTTTTGATCTTAGAGCATAAGCTATTGGTGTTCTGTTCAGAAAATTTTCCCTGTGCCCATTCAGACTCTTTCCCAGTTTCTTTTCTATTAGTTTCAGTGTGTCTGGTTTATGTGGAGGTCCTTAATCCACTTGGACTTGAACTTTGAATACGGAGATAAGAGTGGATTGATTTGCATTTTTCTGCATGCTAACTGCCAGGTGAACCAGCGCCATTTGTCGAAAAGGTTGCCTTTCCCCCCCCTGGATGGTTTTAGCTCCTTTGTCAAAGATCAAGTGACCATAAGTGTGTGAGTTCATTTCTGGGTCTTAAGTTCTATTCCATTGATCTACGTGCCTGTCACTGTACCAAAACCATGCAGTTTTTCACACTGTTTCTCTGCAGTACTGCTTGAGGTCTGGAATATTGATTCCCCCAGAAGTTCTTTTACGGTTGAGAATAGTTTAGCTATCCTGTTTTTTTTTTTTTGTTGTTGTTGTTTTGTTTTGTTTTGTTTTTTGTTGTTGTTGTTGTTATTCCAGATGAATTTGAGAATTGCTCTTTCTAACTCTGTGAAAATTGAGTTGGGATTTTGATGGGGATTGCATCGAATCTGTAGAATGCTTTTGGGAAGATGGCCATTTTTACTACATTAATCCTACCAATCCACAAACATGGGAGATCTTTCCATCTTCTGAGGTCTTCTTCAATTTCTTTCTTCGGTGACTTGAAGTTCTTGTTATACAGATCTGTCACTTGTTTGGTTAGAGTCACACCAAGATACTTTATATTGTTTGTGACTATTGTGAATGGTGTTGTTTCCCTAATTTCTTTCTCAGCCTGTTTATCCTTTGAGTATAGGAAGGCAACTGATTTGTTTGAGTTAATTTTATATCCAGCCACTTTGCTGAAGTTGTTTATCAGCTGTAGGAGTTCTCTGGTGGAGTTTTTTGGGCCACTTAAGTATACTATCATATCATCTGCAAATAGTGATAATTTGACTTCTTCCTTTCCAATTTGAATCCCTTTGACCTCCTTTTGTAGTCTAATTGCTCTAATTAGAACTTCAAGTACTATATTGAATAGATATTGAGAGAGAGGGCAGCCTTGTCTAGTCCCTGATTTTAGTGGTATTTCTTCAAGTTTCTTTCCATTTAGTTTGATGTTGGCTACTAGTTTGCTGCATATTGCTTTTACTATGTTTAGGTATGGGCCTTGACTTTCTGATCTTTCCAAAACTTTTAACATGAAAGGATGGTGAATTTTGTCACATGCTTTTTCAGCATCTAATGAAATAACCATGTGGTTTTTTTTTCTTTGAGTTTGTTTATGTAGTGGATTACATTGATGGATTTCCATATATTGAATCATCCCCGCATCCCTGGGATAAAGCCTACTTGATTGTGGTGAATTGTCATTTTGATGTGATCTTGGATTCAGTTGGCAAGAATTTTGTTTTTGTTTTTTGTTTTTTTTTCCCGAGACAGTGTTTCTCTGTATACCCCTAGCTGTCCTGGAACTTACTTTGTAGACCAGGCTGGCCTCGAACTCAGCAATCCTCCTGCCTCTGCTTCCCAAGTGCTGGGATTAAAGGTGTGTGCCACCACTGTCCGGTTCAGATGGCAAGAATTTTATTGAGTAGTTTTGCATTGATATTCAGAAGGAAAATTGGTCTAAAGCTCCCTTTCTTTGTTGGATCTTTATGTATTTTTGGTATCAGCATAATTGTAGCTTCATAGAATGAGTTGGGTAGTGTTCCTTTTGTTTCTATTTTGTGGAATAGTTTGAAGAGTATTGATGTTAGGTCTTCTTTGAAGGTCTGATAGAATTCTGCACTAAAACCATTTGATCCTGTGTTCTTTTTGGTTGGGAGACTTCCAATGACCACTTCAATTTCTTTAGGGGTTATGGGACCGTTTAGATGGCCTATCTGATCCAGTTTTAAATTTGGTATTTGGTATCTGTCTAGAAAATTGTTCATTTCATCTAGATTTTCCTGTTGTGTTGCAAATAGCCTTTTTTTAGTAGGATCTGATGATTTTTTGATTTTCCTCGGTTTCTGCTGTAATATCTCCCTTTTCATTTCTGATTTTGTTAATTTGGATACTGTCTCTGTGCCCTCTGGTTAGTCTGGCTAAGGGTTCATCTATTATGTTAATTTTCTCAAAGAACCAACTCCTGGTTTTGTTGATTCATTGTATAGTTCTTTTGGGTTCTACTTGGTTGATTTCAGCCTTGGGTTTGATGATTTCCTGCTGTCTACTCCTCTTGGGTATACTAGCTTCTTTCTGTTCTAGAGCTTTCAGGTGTGCTGTTAAGCTGCTAGTGTATGCTTTCTCTAGCTTCTTTTTGGAGGCACTCAGGGCTATGAATGTTTCCTCTTAACACTGCTTTCATTGTGTCCCATAAATTTGGGTATGTTGTGCCTTCATTTTCATTAAATTCTAAAAAGTCTTTGATTTCTTTCCCTATTTCTTCCTTGACCAAGCTATCATTGAGTAGAACATTGTTCAGTTTCCATGAGTATGTGGGCTTTCTGTTGTTTTTGCTCCTATTGAAGACCATCCTTACTCCATAGTGATCCTATTGGAGGCATGAGATTAGTTCGATCTTCTTATATCTGTTGAGGTCAGATTTGTGACCAATTATATGGTCAGTTTTGAGGAAGGTACCATGAGGTGCTAAGAAGAAGCACCTCTTGATTTAGGATGAAATGTTCTACAGATATCTATTAAACCAATTTGATTTTAAATCCAAAACTTCTGTTAGTTTCACTGTGTCTCTGTTTAGTTTGTGTTTCCCTAATCTGTCCATTGAGGAGAGTGAGGTGTTGAAGTCACTCACAATTATTGTGTTTGGTGCGATGTGTGCTTTAAGCTTTAGTAACATTTCTTTTACAAATATGGGCGCCCTTGCATTTGGAGCATAGATGTTCAGAATTGAGAATTCTTCTTGGTAGATTTTTACTTTGATGAGTATGAAGTGTCCTTCTGTGTCTTTTTTGATGACTTTTGGTTGAAAGTCAATTTTATCTGATATCAGAATGGCTACTCTTGCTTGTTTCCTGGAATCATTTGCTTGGAAAATTGGTTTCCAGCCTTTTACTCTGAGGTAGTATTTGTCTTTGACACTGAGATGCATTTCCTATATGCAGTAAAATTCTGGGTCTTGTTTATATATCCAGTCTGTTAATCTATGTCTTTTTATTGAGGAATTGAGTCCATTGATGTTAAGAGATATTAAGGAATTAAGGTTATTATATCTTCCTGTTATTTTTGATGTTATTTTTATTTTTGTGTGGTTATCTTCTTTTGGGTCTGTTGAAAGAATATTACTATCTTGCTTTTTTTAGGGTGTAGTTGCCCTCCTTATATTGGAGTTTTCCATTTATTGTCCTTTGTAGGGCTGGATTTGTGGGAAAATATTATGTAAATTTGGTTATATCACAGAATATCTTGGTTTATCCATCTATGGTGATTGAGAATTTTGCTGGATATAGGAGTCTGGGTTGGCATTTGTGTTCTCTTAGGGTCTGTATGAGATTTGTCCAAGATCTTCTTGCTTTCATGATCTCTGGTGAGAAATTTGGTGTAATTCTGATATGTCTTCCTTTATATGTTACTTGGCCTTTTTCACTTACTGCTTTTAATATTATTTCTTTGTTTAGTGCATTTGGTGGTTTGATTATTATGTGACAGGAGGAATTTCTGGTCTGGTCCAGTCTGTTTGGAGTTCTGTAGGCTTCTTGTATGTTCATGGGCATCTGTCTCTTTAGGTCAGAGAGGTTTTCTTCTATAAATTTGTTGAAACTATTTACTGGCCCTTTAAGTTTTGAATCTTCACTCTCTTCTATACCTGTAATCCTTAGGTTTGGTTTTCCATTGTGCCCTGGATTTCCTGGATGTTTTGGGTTACAAGCCTTTTGCATTTTGCATTTTCTTTGACTGTTGAATCAATGTTTTCTATGGTATCTTCAGCACCTGAGATTCTTCTATCTTTTGTATTCTGTTGTTGATGTTTGCATCTATGACTCCTGATTTCTTTCCAAGGTTTTCTATCTCCAGAGTTGTCTCCCTTTGTGATTTCTTTGTTGTTTCTACTTCCATTTTTGGATCCTGGATGATTTTGTTCAATTCCTTTACTTGTTTGTTTGTATTTTCCTCCTTAACTAGTTTGTGCGTCCTGCACACACTCAGTCCATACAGATATCTTGATTGTGCTTAAATTCTGTTTTGAGATTTATATATTGCAGAATGTACAGCTTTGATGAGATTCATCCTCAGACATAGTAAACTGACCTACTTAGACTCCCTATGTTATGGATTCCAGGTCATTTTGCCTTATTCAACCTTTCAGACAGATCCAGTCAAAACTTCAGTCAATCCTGAGCCTTCTAGACATCAGAGACTGAATAACAGTCACTGGCTTGGATTTCTTAAGGCCTAAACAAATCTAATTTTCCTACCCTACCGCTCTCCTTTAAAGATATTTCATCATCGCTGTTCAGCCAGAAGAAGTTATAGAGAGTCTTCCTCCCAGTTCCCTTGGTTAAGGGTGGACATAGCCATATCTTATATTAGTAGAATGCTTTATAGTCAATTCAAGTTAAAGTTATAATTTTACATTGATAGATTGGTACATATTTAAGGTTTTCATTAGTATGACTTTCTTATATTTGATACAAGACTTATAATTAATATTGTTACTCTTTGATAGGCATTGTGCCTGTACAACTCATCTAAGAATATGAGACTTGGACCCAGTCCTTTTAAAAACTGCCATTACAAACTGTTTGATAATCAAACAACATGAGTTAAGGGCCAGATAGCAAACTCATGGTTCTGAGTTAATTATAAAAGGGTGTTTTTGAGATATTTCAATTAAAAATAGCTGAGAGTAGTTAAGGGGTAATAGTTTAAATAGACTTTACATAGATAGTCTTCAAAGGCATCAGAAGTCCACAAAATATGACAATTAAGACATTTCATTACTAAAAATCATTTGACTAGAGACATGTCTGCTCCTGACAGCAACCCTTTCTTGGTTCAAAAAAATTAAACATCAATCGAGTTACTCCAGTTGTGGTAAGATAGTCATCAGGGAAGAATTGCCTCTATTCATCTACAGATAACAATACTGTCCAATTTTTAGGACTATCCAATTTTGGAAGCTATGTTTAGTGCTTCCTATATTTTTAAGTAATATTTAGTCATTCTCGGATTTCTGATGGGGTTAAAGACTAGTATTAGTCTCATAATCAAACTCAAGTTGCTTAACATAGAATTTATAGAGTAGATGACATAGTTTTCAAGTCACGTTACAGGCTAAAATTCTAAACACAATCCAAGGATAGAATCATAATACTTTCATTAGGAAATGTAGTAGAGTAGTTTATCTAAATTGACAAATTGATAGATTAGATATCATTTATACCTAATAGTATATAATTTACTTAATTATTATGGTTTTGTTCAATTTATATCTGGGCGAAGAGTTGTTTTTTTTTTTTTTAATTTTTTATTGGACAGAAAATGTGAGATGTTGATTCCATAGTTGGTTCTTGATTGTGTCAATAAAGGAAGCAGAAACAAATTTCTAGGCAAGGGATAAAAGGTGGGACTTCAGAGTGCCAAGAGGAAGAGATGGGATGAGAGAAGGTTTTTGTCCTGTGGGCTTTGGAACAGGAGGACGCAATAGCCGTATAAGATCTTGGGGGGCTGAAAATAGTCACCACCAGAGGATGACTGAAATAGACGAGCTGATAAGATTAGGGCAGAACATTCTTCGACCAGCCATTGAATTATCTGGCTAGTTTTAAAATAATAAAACTGTCTAATGTTTTCCATTTGCATCACCAAAGTGGACAAGAGGAGAAAAGGGGCAGCTATGGTGGTTATTAGAGGCTTGGGGAAGCTATCTGTGAGGGGCTGAGGGAGGGATCACAGCTCCCAAGAAAAATGGCCATTGGCAGAGTTGAGGGAGACTGGTGGTGGATGATCTGGGGGCCTAGCCGGGAGCTGGTCAGAGCTCCGGAGGAGACAAAAGCGTGTCTTTTAAAATTACACACAACAAGTGGCAGCTGTCTAGAAAATTATCCATTTCTTTTAGATTTCCCAGTTTTGTGGAGTACAGGCTTTTGAAGTAAGACCTAATGCCTTTTCAGAATTCTTCAGTTCCTGTTCTTATGTCTCCTTTTTTATTTTTGATTTTGTTAATTTAGATACCGTCTCCATGCCTTTTGGTTAACTTGGCTAAGGGGTCTATCTTGTTGATTTTCTCAAAGAATCAGCTCCTGGTTTTGTTGATTCTTTTTATTGTTCTTGTTGTTTCCAACTGATTAATTTCAGTCCTGAGTTTGACTGTTTCCTGCCTTCTACTCCTCTTGAGTGTCTTTGCTTCTTTTTGTTCTAGAGCTTTCAGGTGTGCTCTCAAGTTGCTAGTATGAGCTCTCTCCAATTTTTTTTAATAAAGGCTCTTAGTGCTATGAATTTTCCATTTAGCACTGCTTACATTGTGTTTCGTAAGTTTGGATATGTTGTGTATTCATCGAATTTTAAAAAGTCTTTAATTTTGTTCTTTATTTCCTCCCCGATCAAGTGATCTTGGAATAGAGGATTGTTCGTTTTCTATGAGTATTTGGGATTTCTGTTGTTGTTGTTCAAGTCCAGCCTTAATCAGAGATTTATTTCAATCTTCTTGTATCTGTTGAAGCTTGGTTTGTGCCTGATTACACGTTCACTTTTGGAGAAGGCTCCATGTTGGGCTGAGAATAAGGTCTGTTCTTTTTTTTTTTTTTTTTAGATCAAAAGTTCTGTAGATATTTGTTATATCCATTTGGTTTATAATATCTGTTGTTTTCACTGTGTCTCTGCTTAGTTTCTGATTCCATGAGTTGTCTATTGGTGAGAGTGGAGTGTTGAAGTCTCCCACTATTATTTTGTGAGATTCATAGTGTGCTTAGAGTTTTAGTAATGTTTCTTTGATGAATGTGGGAACCCTTGCATTTGAGTCATAGATGTTCAGGATTGAGAGTTCGTCTTGATGGATTTTTCCTTCGGTGGGTATAAAGTGTTCTTTCCATCTCTTTTGATTACTTTTGTTGAAAGTTTATTTTATAACATATTTGAATGGCTACTCCAGCTTGTTTCCTGGGTCTGTTTGCATGGAAAATATTTTTCCAGCTGTTTAGTCTGAAGTAATGTCTATCTTTGTTGCTGAGTTGTATTTTTTGTATACAGCAGAATGATGGATTCTATTTGCTTACTCAGTTTGTTAGTTTGTGTCTTTTTATTGATGAATTGAGTCCATTGATTGTAAAAGATATAATTGACAAATGATTGTTAGCTTCTGGTAGTGTGTGTGTCTCTTCTTTTGGGTTTGCTGTGAGATGATTAATTTCTTGTGTTTTCTTGGGTGTACTTATTTTCCTTGTGTATGAGTTTTCCTTCTAGTATCCTCTGTAGAGATGGATTAATTGAAAGATCTTGTTTAGATTTTTTTCATGGAATATCTTGGTTTCTTCATCTATAATGATTTAGATTTTCACTGGGTAGTGTGTGTGTGTGTGTGTGTGTGTGTGTGTGTGTGTATGTACAGCTACAGGCAATCTGACACCCTCTTCTAACACACACACACACACACACACACATACACACACACATTACACACTTGAGAATCAAGAATAAAACAAGTCTTTAAAATACTCCTAAAAAATAGATACCTGTATAATCTTGCTACCACTCCTGGGTCTTTACCCAAGGGACTCCACGTCCATATGCTGCAGGGACACTCCCACATCAGGGTGTGTTGCAGCACTGGTCACAGTAGCTAAGTTCTTGAACCAACCTAGTTGTTGTCCAGCAGAGGAACAGACTCGGGAAATGCCACTGATCTGTACAATGGAAGTTTTTCAGTGCAGAGAAGAGTGAGTGTCTCTCAGAAAAGTTAGGTATAGCCAGAGATGGTCCCAATTCAGAAAGACAAATAGTATACTCTCTTTCTCTCATGTGTGGCTCCTGATTTTGCCATAAATCATCTATGTAAATCTGAAATAGGACTAGATATCAAATCATGCAGGGCTCTAAAGGGAGGGGAGAGAGAAGAGTTGAGGGTACGAGGGCAAGTAAGCCCAATATACAAAGGATGTGGGATCGCAAGTGTATTTATCTTTAAAAGTTCTTGATAAATAGGGTTGCTATGAACATAGTAGAGCATGTATCCTTATTACATTGTGGGGAATCCTCTGGGTATATGCCCAGGAGTGTATAGCAGGATCTTCTGGAAGTGAGGTGCCCAGTTTTCTGAGTAACCGCCAGACTGATTTCCAGAGTGGTTGTACCAATTTGCAACCCCACCAGCAGTGGAGGAGTGTTCCTCTTTCTACACATCCTCACCAACACCTGCTGTCTCCTGAATTTTTAATCTTAGCCATTCTGACTGGTGTAAGGTAAAATCTCAGGGTTGTTTTGATTTGCATTTCCCTAATGACTAATGAAGTTGAGCATTTTTTAAGATGCTATCTGAAGCATCCGAAGTTCTTTAGGTGAGAATTCTTTGTTTAACTCTGTACCCCTATTTATAATTGCCAGAAGCTGGAAAGAATCCAGGTATCCCTCAACAGAAGAGTGGATGCAAAAAATGTGGTATATATACACAATGGAGTACTATTCAGCCATTAGAAACAATGAATTCATGAAATTCTTAGGCAAATGGATGGAGCTAGAGAACATCATACTAAGTGAGGTAACCCAGACTCAAAAGGTGAATCATGGTATGCACTCACTAATAAGTGGATATTAACCCAGAAAACTGGAATACCCAAAACACAATCCACACATCAAATGAGGTACAAGAAGAAAGGAGGAGTGGCCCCTGGTTCTGGAAAGACTCAGTGAAGCAGTATTCGGCAAAACCAGAACCGGGAAGTGGGAAGGGGTGGGTGGGAGGACAGGGGGAGAGAAGGGGGCTTATGGGACTTTCGGGGAGTGGGAGGGCTAGAAAAGGGGAAACCATTTGAAATGTAAATAAAAAATATATCGGATAAAAAAATAAGTTCTTGATAGATGGAGTGATGCGTGCCTTTAATCCAGGCACTCAGCAGGCATGTCTCTGTGCATTAGAGGCCAGCCTGGACTATATAGGGGGTTCCAGGACAGTCATAGCTACATGCTGAAACTAAGTCTCAAAAATATGATCCCCTGACACCCAACAAAACAGCAAATAACCCCCACGAAAGCCCCAGCACTGGACTCACAGATACACATGTGGTCTTGCCTGGCTATTTATGTGGGCACTGGAGATTTGAATCCTGGTCTTCATGGCTATTTTTAAGTGCTCTGTAAGCATTAATTACAGTGTCTATGACTTTAAAATATTAAGGACTCAATTTAAAAGTTGACATTTTTGCCAAGTGGTGGTGTTTGTATATAAATTTTAGGATACAGGTAGCTGAGGCAGAAGGATCAGACAGCAGAGTAACAGTACTCAGAAATACTCCTCCCACTTTTCATGGTATTGTCTGTCATTGGCTGAAGTTGATGGTGTGCTTATGTTGTTGTGCTTTGTCCTCTTGCTGTTTTGCATTGTTTTAGGAAGAATTGTTTGAGAGTCAAGAAGCCAAGTGATTAAGTAGACATCAACACCTTCACCATCATGAGACTCTGGAGATTTATATGTGAATGTAGCGTATGTATATATCTATGATCATATATGCATGTGTGTGGATACATGCACATGGAGGCCAGAGGTTGACATGGAATATTTTACTCTATTGCTGTCTGTTAGTTTACAGGCAATTTCACTAGGCTCCTCTCCGGGACCTAGCAAAGCTTGTGCCATCTCCTGCCATCATCACCTGCTGCAGGCATGATGTGTGGCATATAAAATGGCCCACTACCCCAGCTCTTGCTCTCTGTTCCTGGAGTGCTCTCTCTCTCTCTCTCTCTCTCTCTCTCTGTCTCTCCCTCTGTCTCTCTCTGTTTCTCTCTCTGCCTCTGTCTCTCTGTTTCTCTCTGTCTCTCTCTCCATGTCTCTCTCTGTCTCTCTCTCTGTCTCTCTCTGTTTCTCTCTCTGTCTCTCTCTGTCTCTCTCTCTGTGTCTCTCTGTCTTTCTCTCTGTCTCTCTCTGTCTCTCTCTCTGTGTCTCTCTATCGCTCTCTCTGTCTCTCTCTCCTTGTCTCTCTCTCTCTGTCTCTCTCTCTGTCTCTCTCTCTCTCTGTCTCTCTCTCTTCTCTCTCTCTCTGTCTCTCTCTGTCTCTCTGTCTCTCTCTCTGTGTCTCTCTGTCTCTCTCTGTTTCTCTGTCTCTCTCTGTCTCTCTCTGTCTCTCTGTCTCTTTCTCTCTGTCTCTCTCTCTCTTATCTGTCCTTCTCTGTATCTCCCACTCTTTTTTGCCTTCATTGCTTTGCCCTCCTTTGTCTGCTTGTCTACACGTGCACTCCTCTGCCCTACCCTTTTCCCAGCTCCCTACTCATCCTCCTTCCTCTGATAAATCCCCTTTATACTAGATCTGTTTGTTGCATGGAGTAATTACTCAGGGCACACCTAGGTATGGATCCATCAGGTACACCCTTGTCTCATTATAATTCATAACACTGAATAATTTTTTTGAGACAGGGTTCTCAATGAACCTGGAATTCACTGTTCCAGCTGGGCTGTCTGACTAGCAAGCCCCAGGTTCTCCCAAGTCCAGTGACTATAGGTGCTGTTGCATTCAGCTTCTTATGTCGGTTCTCAGAATTCAGGGGCTTGTGTCACACCTCAAATACTTTATTAAGTGAATTAATTCTCCAACATCATACACGAATCTTTGTGGGACACGTCATACTCCACATACATGCACGTCATACTCAAACCATGTCTTCCAAACAGAGAAAGTCTGATGGAAGCTGAGGTAAATGGAAAAATCTTTTACTAGGAGGAAAAGAGGGGAAATGCTTTAGTTAGGCTGTATAGGAACCAAAACAAAGGGATTTAAAAAAGGAGAGAATTTATTAAGTGATGTTTAAAGTAGTAATGATAGCCTAGTCACGGGAGATTCTGAGAGCCCCATAGTAACTAAGTCTTACAAGGTGAGGTGCCTTGGTAATACCACTCTGGGATTGAGAGCCTGAGAAGTATCTAGAGAGCCATGGCCCCTGTTCCATGATAAAAGCTGGGAAATACTGACTCAGTTGTCAGCGGAAAAAATTACCACCATCAGAAAAACCAGGCAAATCAATACGGCAAGAGGCAAACCCTAAAGAGCAACAAACCATCAAAGCTTTCTTCTGACACACCCTTTTTTATCTCAGCTGCTAGCAAAAGGTGGGTCTTTCCACGTCAATCAAGGCAATCAGAATAGTTCTTCAGAAGAGACTTCCTACCTGTGCCTCCACAGTACCAACCGTATGTGGTACTAACTATAATAGGTAGGAAGGCTACATGCTACTGAAGGTCTTTATCAGAGTCCATGTTACTTTTCTCTTCTGAAGTAGCCAAAGGTAACAGCTGATTTTGCCGCCTAGGGCAATTCCTGTAATTCCCTGGAGAACTCACTAGTTCTTGCAACATTCCTCCTGAAAGCACACAATTTGCAAGTCTTTGCCTTACTCTTATCTGAAGACGCCAGATGTCTGGGGCTCTAGATAGAGATGACTGATTAGACAGTCTTGGGACTGGTTCTTATCAAGTCCTTTTCCGGTAATAGTTCACTCTAGCAGTTAGGATGTCAGTTATCCAAAGTGGTTTTCTTGAGAATCTACAGTTCTGGGCTAAGGGGAGGGACACAGAATAAACAAACTTACAAAGGTCGATTTCAATGTAGATCTGAAAACAGAGGCTTGGAAGAGGCCTGAGTAAGTACCTGCTGTGCAAGCAGGAGGACCTAAGTTCAGTGAAAAGCAGTTTCGACTCAGTAATCACAGTGCTTGGAGGTATAGGTGAGTCAGTGAGATGCAGGTTCATAAAAACTCAGGCTCAGAAACAGGTCAGTCTCAAAGGTGAGAGCAGCTGAGGAAGAGGCCTGATGTTGGCGTTTGCTATCTCCACATACATGCATGTACATGAACATACCCACATGAATATGCATATATGTCACCCACCCCACACAACCTCCCCCACATACACACACAGACATAGACAAGGAGACAGAGGAAGGGAGAGACAGAGACAGAGAGAGATAGAAAGAGAATAATCTAAACCAGATTGGCATAATGTAAGCAATCTATAGATCTTACCAAAAGCAATCTTTGATTTAATGCAAAGGAGAGGGCAATCCACCCATTTCAAAATCTGTAACTCACAATTATTCCTGTCTAAAGGAAATGCAGGTAGAAAACATGGAGCAGAGATGGAAGGAAAGGATATCTAGAGACTGCCCCACCATGGGATCCATCCCATATGACGACACCCAAACACCAACACTATTGCTGATGCCAAGAAGTGCCTGCAGACAGGAGCTTGGTATAGCTGTATTCTGAGAGGCTCTGCCAGCACCTGACTAAGACAGATGGATATAAACACAGTGGATCATTGGATTGAGACTGGAGACCCCAATGAAAGAGCTAGGGGAAGGACTGAAGAAGCTGAAGGGGATTGCATCCCCATAGGAAGAACCACAGTATCAACTAACCAAATGCCTCAGAGTTCCCAGGGACTAAACCACCAACCTAAGAGTCAGTCCATGGCTCCTGATACATATGTAGCAGAGGACTGCCTTATCTGGCATCAGTGGGAGGGAAGGCATTTGGTCCTGTGGAGGCTTGTTATCTCAGCAAAGAGGGATGCTAGAGTGGTCAGTTGGGAGTGGGTGGGTGGGGGAACACCCTCTTAGAGGCAAAGAGATGGGGTAGGAGGTTTGCAGAGGGGAGACTGGGAAAGGGGACAACATTTGAAATGAAGGAAACAAAATAACTAGAGAGAGAGAGTATGTGTACTGGCTGGAGTGTGTTTTGTGTGTCAACTTGATACAGGCTGGAGTTATCACAGAGAAAGGAGCTTCAGTTGGGGAAGTGCCTCCATGAGATCCAACTGTGGGGCATTTTCTCAATTAGTGATCAAGTGGTGAGGGCCCCTTGTGGGTGGTACCACTTTTGGGCTGGTATTCTTGGGTTCTATAAGAGAGCAGGCTGAGCAAGCCAGGGGAAGCAAGCCAGTAAGAAACATCCCTCCATGGCCTCTGCATCAGTTCCTGCTTCCTGACCTGCTTGAGTTCCAGTCCTGACCTCCTTTGGTGATAAACAGCAATGTGAAAGTGTAAGCTGAATAAACCCTTTCCTCCCCAACTTGCTTCTTGGTCATGATGTTTGTGCAGGAATAGAAACCCTGACTAAGACAAATTGGTACCAGGAGTGGGGTATTCCTGTGACAACTTGACCATGTTTTGGCAAAGACTGTGGAAGAACTTTGGAAACTTTGGGTTGGAAGATCCATTCAATGTTAAGAGCTCTGTGGGATGTTGTGTAGGAGCTTGGAAGATATTGTTGAGAACAGTGCAGAAGATGGAGGCCTGGCTTGTGAAATTTCAGAGGGAAGATTAAAGACTCATCAGGGCCATGTTTTGATTGTGAAGATTCTCTGGTTTTAGTTAGCTGGGGCTGAAGAATCAGCTGTGATCAACAAGATACCATAACCACTAAAGCGAACCTTTGTCTTACTGGCACTATTAATGGAGCTGGAGCTAAGAAATTAGTGGTCATTAAGAAGAGACCAGCATCACTGAGGTGAAATCTTCTGGGAAGTGTTTTCAGAGAGCACAGAGGCTGTGTTCCAGAGATAGTCACAGTTGTACTTTGTGCTGTGACTGGACTTGATACTGTGTAAGAGTCATCCAGGTGGTACTGGTTTTGAAGGCATGAAGGGTTCATGAAGAACAGCTGAGGCTCAGCACTGTGAGAGGCCAAGGAAGGCCATTTGTGAAGGTGCAGCCTCAGTTGCAATTGATGGCCCAGGACTGAAAGGGTCATGCATAGGAGTTGAGGCTTGGCACCATGAAAAGAGCCCATGAGAGACTATTGGTGAAGCCTAGTTACAGCGGAAGACAGCAGTGTTTTGGAGATGCCAGTGCCATGAGATGACCACCAAGAACAGCAGCAGCAGTGGAGTACAGGCAGCTGGATCCTAGAAGACAAGGTATGTGCTACAGAAGGCAGAGCTGGAGAAGTGACCCAAGCCCCTGGAGGAGCCTGGAAGATTGTTAAGTTGGATCCCAGACATTGAACCATTGGAGTTTGAGTTTTGCTTTTGATTGTGACTGTGCCCTGATATTTTTCCCTCTTGATGGAAGAAAGTATTTTAGTGGAGCCCACAGTTAAGAGAACTTTGAATTTTTAAAAGACTTTGAAGTTTAAAAGATATTGGATATTTTAAAGGGATTGAACTTTTAATATGTAAAGACTATGGGACTTTTAAAGTTATTTAGATCTTGTGGATAAGAAAGTAAGGGTTGAGGCTTAATAGTGATGTATTTGTGTGTCAAGTTGACAAGGGGTCAATTGTACTGGCTGGTTTTGTGTGTCAACTTGACACAGGCTAGAATTATCACAGAGAAAGGAGCTTCAGGTGAGGAAATGCCTCCATGAGATCCAGCTGTAAGGCATTTTCTCAATTAGTGATCAAGTGGGGAGGGCCCCTTGTGGGTGGTACCACCTCTGGGCTGGTAGTCTTGGGTTCTCTAAGAGAGTAGGCTGAGCAAGCCAGGGGAAGCAAGCCAGTAAGGAACATCCCTCCATGGCTTCTGCATCAGCTCTGCTTCCTGACTTGCTTGAGTTCCAGTCCTGACTGTCTTTGGTGATAAACAGCAATGTGGAAGTGTAAGCTGAATAAACCCTTTCCTCCCCAACTTGCTTCTTGGTCATGATGTTTGTGCAGGAATAGAAACCCTGACTAAGACAGAGAGAGAGAGAGAGAGAGAGAGAGAGAGAGAGAGAGAGAGAGAGAGAGAGAGAGATACCAAGACAGAGACAGAGATACCGAGATAGAGAGACAGAGAAAGAGAGACAGAGACAGAGAGACAGAGAGACAGAGACACAGAGACAGAGACAGAGATAGAGATAGAGAGAAGAGTCCCTGACCTACCTGCATTGAATCTGTATATTGCTTTTGGCAAGATGGCCATTTTTACTATATTAATCCTGCCAATCTACGAGCATGGAAGATTTTTCCATTTTCTGAGGTCTCTTTCGTTTTCCTTCTTCAGAGAAGTGAAGTTCTTGTCATACAGATCTTTCACTTGTTTGGTTAGAGTCACACCAAGATACTTTATATTGTTTGTGGCTATTGTGAAGGGTGTCATTTCCCTAACTTCTTTCTCAGCCTGCTTAACCTTTGAGTATAGGAAGACTACTGATTTGCTTGAGTTAAATTTATATCCAGCCACTTTGCTGAAGTTGTTAATCAGCTGTAGGAGTTCTCTGGTGGAGTTTTTTGGGTCACTTAAGTATACTATCATATCATCTGCAAATAGTGATAATTTGACTTCTTCCTTTCCAATTTGTATCCCCTTGACCTCCTTATGTTGTCTAACTGCTCTAGCTAGAACTTCAAGTACTATATTGAAAAGATATGGAGAGAGGGGGCAGCCTTGTCTAGTCCCTGATTTTAGTGGGATTGCTTCAAGTTTCTCTCCACTTAGTTTGATGTTGGCTATCGGTTTGCTGTATATTGCTTTTACTATGTTTAGGTATGGGCCTTGAATTCCTGTTCTTTCCAAGACTTTTAGCATGAAAGGATGCTGAATTTTGCCAAATGCTTTTCAGTATCTAATGAAATGACCATGTGTTTTTTTTTCTTTGAGTTTGTTTATGTAGTGGATTGCATTGATGGATTTCCATATATTGAACCATCCCTGCATCCCTGGGATGAAGCCTACTTGATCATGGTAAATGATCGTTTTGATGTGTTCTTGGATTCAGTTAGCAAGAATTTTATTGAGTATTTTTGCATCAACATTCATAAGGGAAATTGGTCTGAAGTTCTCTTTCTTTGTTGGATCTTTTTGTGGTTTTGGTATCAGCATAATTATGGCTATGTAGAACAAGTTGGGTAATGTTCCTTCTGTTTCTATTTTGTGGAATAGTTTAAAGAGTATTGGTCTTAGGTCTTCTTTGAAGGTCTGATAGAATTCTGCACTAAAACCATCTGGTCCTGTGCTTTTTTTGGTTGGAAGGCTTTCTATGACCCCATTCTATTTTTTAGGGGTTATAGGACTGTTTAGATGGTATATTTGATCCTCATTTAATTTTGGTATTTGGTATCTGTCTAGGAAATTGTTCCTTTCCTCCAGATTCTCCAGTTGGGTTGAATATAGGCTTTTGTGGTAGGATCTGATGATTTTTTGAATTTCCTCAGTTTCTGTTGTTATGTCCCCCTTTTCATTTCTAATTTTGTTAATTTGGATACTGTCTCTGTGCCCTTTGGTTAGTCTTGCTAAGGGTTTTATCTATCTTGTTGATTTTCTCAAAGAACCAGCTCCTGGATTTGTTGATTCTTTATATGGTTCTCTTTGTTTCTACTTGATTGATTTCAGCCCTGAGTTTGTTGATTTCCTGCCTTCTACTCCTCCTGGGTGAATGAGCTTCTTTATGTTCCAGGGCTTTCAGGTGTGCCACTAAGCTGCTAGTGTATGCTCTCTCCAGTTTGTTTTTGGAGCCGCTCAGGGCTATGAGTTTTCCTCTTAGCACTGCTTTCATTGTGTCCCATAAGTTTGGGTATGTTGTGCCTTCATTTTCATTAAATTCTAAAAAGTCTTTGATTTCTTTCCTTATTTCTTCCTTGACCAAGGTATCATTGAGTAGAGTATTGTTCAGTTTCCATGTGTATGTGGGCTTTCTGTTGTTTTTGTTGCTATTGAAGACCACTCTTACTCCATAGTGATCTGAGAGGAGGCATGGGATTAGTTAAATCTTCTTATATTTGTCGAGGTCTGTCTTGTGACCAATTATATGGTTGATTTTGGAGAAGGTACCTTGAGGTGCTGAGGAAAAGGTATATTTTTTTGCTTTAGGATGAAATGTTGTGTGTGTGTGTGTATATATAAATAATATGTTAAACCCAATTGGTCCAAAGCTTCAATTAGTTTCACTGCATCCCTGTTTAGTTTCTGTTTTCCTGATGGGTCCATTGAGGAGAGTGGAGTGTTGAAGTCACCCACAATTATTGTGTTAGGTGCAATGTGTGCTTTGAGCTTTAGTAACATTTCTTTTATGAATGAGAGTGCCCTTGCATTTGGAGCATAGATATTCAGAATTGAGAGTTCTTCTTGGTGGATTTTTTTCCTTTGACCAGTAAGAAGTGTCCTTCTGTTTCTCTTTTGATGAGTTTTGGTTGAAAGTCAATTTTATCTGATATTAGAATGGCTACTCCGGCTTGTTTCCTGAGACCATTTGCTTATAAAATTGTTTTCCAGACTTTTACTTGTCTTTGACAATGAAGTGTGTTTCCTGTATGCAGCAAAATGTAGGGTCCTGTTTACATATCCAGTCTGTTAGTCTATGTCTTTTTATTGGGGAATTGAATCCATTGATGTTAAGAGATATTAAAGAATAGTGATTATTATTTCCTGTTATTTTTGAAGTTATTTTTATATTTGAGTGGTTATCTTCTTTTGGGTTTGATGAAAGAAGGTTACTATCTTGCTTTTTCCAGTGTGTAGTTTCCCTTCTTGCATTGGTGTTTTACATTTATTATCCTTTGTAAGACTGGATTTGTGGAAAGATATTGTGTAAATTTGTTTTTATCATGGAGTATCTTTGTTTCTCCATCTATGGTGATTGAGAGTTTTGCTGGGTATAGTAGTCTAGACTGTCATTTGTGTTCTCTTAGAGTCTGTATGAGATCTGTCCAGGATCTTCTAGGTTTCATGGTCTCTGGTGAGAAGTCTGCTGTAATTCTGATAGGTCTTTCTTTATATGTTACTTGGCCTTTTTCTCTTACTGCTTTTAATATTCTTTCTTCGTTTAGTACATTTGGGGTTTTGATTATTATGTGATGGGAGGTATTTCTGTTCTGGTCCAGTCTGCTTGGAGTTCTGGTGGCTTCTTGTATATTCATGGGCATCTCTCTCTTTAGTTTAGGGAAGTTTTCTTCCATAATTTTGTTGAAGATATTTGCTGGCCCTTTCAGTTGTAAATCTTCACTCTCATCTATACCTATAATCCTTAGGTTTGGTCTTCTCATTGTGTCCTGGATTTCCTGGATGTTTTGGGTTACAAGCTTTTTGCATTTTGCATTTTCTTTGATTGTTGAGTCCATGGTTTCTATGGTATCTTCGTCATCTGAGATTCTTTCTTCTATCTCTTGTATTCTGTTGTTGATATTTGCATCTATGGCCCCTGATTTCTCCCCAAGATTTTCTAACTCCAGAGTTGGCTCCCTTTGTGATTTCTTTGTTGTTTCTACTTCTGTTTTTAGATCCTGGATGGTTTTGCTCAGTTCCTTCACTTGTTTGTTTGTGTTTTCCTGTATTTCTTTAAGAGATATTTGTGTTTCCTCTTTATGATTTCTGCCTGTGGGTGCAGGCAGAAGCCTGGCGGTCTGGATCCCAAGCGATGTTAGACGCGGGATATCTCTGTATACCTGATGGTGCCAGTCGAAATAGTCAATTTTAATGTGTTTTTCTATATATTTCTTGAATTTTATCAGAAATATTTTCCATGTAAATCTTCAATTTTACCTGAAAATGTTTATAATTCTACTTTCAATCACGTTAGAATTATTTTTATGTTTACCATTTTATCTGTATAATTTTCCATGATAATCTTCAATTTTAACATGTTTTTCTATATATTTCTTGAATTTTATCAGAAATGTTTTCCATATAAATCTTCAACTTTATCAGAGAATGTTTATAATTCCTCTTTCAATCAACTTAGGAATACTTTTATGCCTACCATTATTATGTCTATATAAAATTGTCCATGATAATCTTTAATTTTAAAATGTTTTTCTACATTTTTCTACAATTTTATCAGAAATATTTTCCACATAAATCTTCAATTCTATCATAAAATGTTTCTACTTTCTTTTTCAATTAATTTAGCAATGTTTTTTATGTTTACCACTTTACTTTATAATTTTCCATGAAAATTGTCAATTTTAACATGTTTTTCTATATATATCTTCTATTTTGTCAGAAATATTTTCCATGTAAATCTTATATTTTATCATAAAATGTTCTTACTTCCTTTTTCATTAAAAGAACATGCTTTTTTTTTTTTTTTTTTTTTTTTTTTTAAAAAAAAGGAAACCTACTTCCACAGTTCACATTGTGAACCAAGGAGAGTCAAGTAATTTGAAAGAGGAAATAAACTCCCAGGAATTTTATTCATAATGTGACAGATTGAAATAATTCAAGAGGCCTAAATGGCTAAGAACCTCACTACTGAATAATCTTTCTGTAGATTTCCAGAAGCTAAAACATCTGGTGAATTCCTCTTAACCTCCCTCTCTTCCCTCCCTTCCTATTTGTCTGTAAATGTGTGTCCCTGAATGAGTTTATGAGTACCACTTGCACATGGATTCCCGCAGAGGGAGTTACAGATTATTGTAGGCCACCCACTGTGGGTGCATGGAAATGAACCTAGGTCCTCAAGAGCAGTAAGGGCTCTTAACCACAGAGCCATCTCTGCACTCCTGGTGGCTTTCTTTTGTAACTATTAATTAAATTTGTTTTTAAACAATTTCATACATGCATAAAGTGCATACTTATCACTCTTATCCTCACTCTTTTCCATCTCTCTACTATCTCTATCCACTCCCTTCCCTCCCATAAATCTCTCTAATGCCCATATCTGTTTATTTTGTTTGTGACTTACTGAATGTAACCAGGGTAGTTTGTGCTATCATGGGTCTGGTGCTCTTTATTAGAACCTGGTGGACTTATGCGTTTGTATACAACTGAAGAATGATTTCCCTGTCTCAGACTCTATTAGTAGCTGTTTAGAGGCAATAGGTAGAGAACTGTTAGCCCCTGCCCATTACTAGACTGATAGGGCTAGTCTTGCATGAGTCAGTGCAGGTAACTACTGTTGTGAGTTAATGATTACAATAGTTTATGGAGTTTAGAGAATGGCATTTTGCAACCCTTGACCTTATCTTATGCCTCTTACATACTTTCTGTACCCTACTCTTCAAAATTGCCTAAGACTTAGAGAGGGATGTGAATGTTTCTTGCTTTGTGACGAGCTCACAATCAGTTATTCTTAGCATCTTGGGCAGCCGTGAGCCTCCAAATTCACTGCTATTCATACTTTCTTAATGCCTTCCCTAGTCTCTTCCTAGACATTGTCTCTGTAAATCCTGTAAGTGGCTGCTAGGTTTAACTTTATGAAAAGTAATATATCTGTTTAAAGAAAACTGTAGGAACTTGGTACAATGGTGATGATAAACGTCAATGCTTCAGTTAGGAGGATAAAGGAGACATATACTGTAGATAAAAATGGTTCAGTTAGGAGCTAGTCTTACTGTTCATGCTCTCCTTATATCCACTTCCTCTCCTAGTTAAGACATTGGCATACTTGAACTCTTTGAGATTAAACTTAGATGGAGGTGTCTCTGTTTGTTCCAGGAATTTAAATGTTCGATACACCCGATTCCTTTGTAACACTTGCAGATTGTGTCTTAGTCAGGTTTTCTACTCACAAACATCATGACCAAGAAGCAAGTTGGGGAGGAAAGGGTTTATTCAGCTTACACTTCCACACTGCTGTTCATCACCAACGGAAGGCAGGACTGGAACTCAAGCAGGTCAGGAGGCAGGAGCTGATCCAGAGGCCAGGGAGGGATGTTCCTTATTGGTTTGCTTCCCCTGGCTTGCTCAGCTTGCTGTCTTATAAAACCTAAGATTACCAGCCCAGGGATGGCCCCACCCACAATGGGCCCTCCCACACTTGATCATTAATTGAGAAAATGCCTTACAGCTGGATCCCATGGAGGCATTTTCTCAAGGGAGGCTCCTTTTTCTGTGATTAACTCCAGCTTGTGTCAAGTTGACACACAAAACCAACCAGTACACAACCATAAAATTATTTCATGGCAATTCCGTAACTGCATTTTTGCTACTGTTAAGAATAGTAATGTAAATACAGGTTATGCAGGATATCTGGTATGTCAGTTCCAAAGGGTTTGCAACCCTCAGATTGCTTTCTCAAACAGCTCCACCTACTAGGGTCAATTATCCAACTATGCAAGTGTATGGAAGACATTCTCAGCCAAACCTACACAAGTGGTGAACAATCCAGAACTTACTCCTGGAAGAAAGCTGAAAATAGGTGAGGGGGATCTGATCTCTTTTTAAGAAAACTGTAGGCACAGGATGGGGAACAACAGTGGACCAAGCCATTGCAGACAAGATCTGTGGAAAAGAACTTCCATCTAGAGATCACAATACCTACAGAAAGGCAGAAGGAACTGAAATGAGTGTACTTCAAGTTCAACAAAATTATAAATACAAGTGCTACAGAGATGAGCTGATTTCACCCAGAGCAAGGAGATGCAGACTTCTTACATATCCAGAAATTCTCTAAGGAACATGAGATATCATTCCATCCATAATCTGAAAATTCCACACAGTCTTCATTGGACATGTTGTTGGGCTCCCACACATCCCAATAGTTCCTGAAATTGAAAACCCCCAAAGAACATGAGCTTCTGTCCCAGCCCTATGATGTCAACCATTTCTACTTCTGACACTAGGATTCTATCTCATCTATCCTATATACATATATGGAGCCATATCTCACTCAGAACCTAACAACATGTCTAAGATACTTTTATGAGAAACCCATGTTCTATAATACAGAATTCAGGAGACTTCAATTGTAAAATTAAGGAAGGTTTTGCAGAATCAAGGGGCAGCCTGGGAAAAGGGAAGAAATTGACTGCCATGCATATTTGATGCAAAGCAGTGGTTTTTAGATTTCTTACTGTGTTTTTTTGACCCTCTTTATCCCTCATTTGCTAAGTTCTTCAGCATGGTAACAATCTTCCCAGTTTCTAATATAGCCTTCTTCCCAAATTTCCCATCCTATTGATTCAGGACACAAAGCTTGAGATTCCATCCCTGATACATGGGCTCAGTCACATTGCAGCTTCTCTGTAACTAATATAAACTAAGAACATTTGGGGAAATCAGAGGCCCACTGAATCCTGTGTATCCATGATTCTTCAATGATCTCCAAGCATGCCTCATACTGAATATGGGACATTTTGGTATTTCAGACTCCACTGACATGCCAATCTTGCCTAGTATACTGTCTTACATATATCTTTCCATGAATATTAAAGAAAAACTTTGGCTTTCATACTTCCACATTTCTTTCCATATTATCCATGGTATGGGGGCAATTCCTTGCTAGCTCCCATGGTATTGAGGGCCTTTAAGTAAATACAAGCTGTATTTTAAAGGCAACCATACTCCCATTCTTTCAGACTATGAATACCCTGCGTTTAGATCACACATTGCTGTAAAATCCAATGCTCAGAGCAGAGCAGTCACAGTTTTGATTAGATTAGCTCTGTTTACAAAATCTGTCTTGATTGGGTTTGTGAGATGTTCACTTTGTTTATAGGATGTGGTGGGAAGGGTCATCAGATCATTACCTGAGTTTCTAGCCACCACCAGGCCCATTCCTATTGGACAGGAACTATTCACACCTTTCTCTGGATAGAATTCCTGCAATATCTACCATGCTGTAAACTATTTCTTCAGATCAGGTGGTAGAATTGCAAAACTATATAAAAACTCACTGCAATATACATCTCAATAAATGGATTCTCATGCCTAGGAGTCCAAGGAGTAGGTAAGAACCACAACTATTTCTTGGATCATAGAGACACCCTCAACACACTGTATTACCTCCACTGCAGTGGTGAGCCATCCACCCACAGCCATTGGCCTTCCTCTTTTGCATCTGACAGCCCCATCCAGGTTTTTCCTTTCATCTTAGAAGTCCTCTGGAGGAAACTCTGGAAAGGAAAGGGGGAAGTCATGATGGGGTTCTACTATCATGTTCTCATTTTGTTCTCTTGGTATCTAGGCATAGAGTTCTGCTTGCAGTCAGACCTCAGGATCAACAACATCACACACACACACACACACACACACACACACACACACACACACACACTTTACACTCATAGGCACAGACATGAAGAGGTTAGATCAAACCAGACCTCACATAAGCCCTCTCTGGGACAGAGAATTTAGAAGAAGTGTGTGAGCTGACAGATTTTAATTTTTGGCATCTGGCTTCTTTTTGTCTGATAAGCTTTATTGACCTAAAGTGAGACTTGTTGCCAGCTTCCCAAACTAACAAGAGTCTGGGGATTCCTAGGTTCTGGAAATTTCTCCAGGGAATCTCTCTTTAGAATAATAAACTTCAGCCAGGCGGTGGTGGCGCACGCCTGTAATCCCAGCACTCTGGGAGGCAGAGGCAGGCAGATTTCTGAGTTCGAGGCTAGCCTGGTCTACAGAGTGAGTTCCAGGACAGCCAGGGCTACACAGAGAAACCCTGTCTCGAAAAAACCAAATCTAAAAAAAAAAAAACAAAAAAAAGTAAGAATAATAAACTTCATGAGTGTGTATATGTGAAGGTGTATGTGTGGAGGTCAGAGGACAACTTAGAATTAGTTCTGTTTCTCTCCTGTGGGCCTCAGATCCCTGGGTTGTAGCACTTTTACCCCTCACGTCATCCTATGGGCCCCAGATCAAGACATTTAACACTAATGGAAGGACTTGATAAGCTCTGGCTAGCAGTCCAAATGAAATGCATCCCCTACATATTAAATATTCTCTAATGTATACATCCATGTTCCTACTTTGTGTTTACCTGAGTACAGTGTGGACTGGCCCCTTTCTATACCTAGTTTTGTTATCTTTCCTCTTCAAGTGTAGTAAAAAGAAACCTTATAAGAAGAATTCTATCTAGCTAGAGTCATGCCCACAGAAGAGCGAAGCCCCGACTCAACAAACCTGCTCCTCATTACTTTTTATGACCACTAGTTGGGCCCCCATGTCCTTGCAGGCAGTGACAGATTCCTTCCAAGTCTTTTGGTATGTGGAGAAGAAGTAACAGTTTCCTTGGAAAAGCATCCAGTCCCAGGGGCAGGGTCGGCACAGGTGGTCTGTTGGGGGAGTGGGTCAGATGGATACACAAAGTTATCCATGTACCTGTGTTAGTTCAGACTTTCAAGTCCTTGAGAGCTGATACCCTCCCTGCCTTGAAACTGCACATGTTGAAGTATGTGCCTCTATAATTTGTTGTAAGTGTTGTATTCATGTGTGTGCATGACTGTGCACTTCTCTGTGTGTGAAAGTAGAGGCCATAGGTGAATGCTATAGATCTTCCTCCATCAGTCTTTTAATGTTAAAAAAGTGTCATATATACATATATATATATATATATATATATATATATATATATATATATATATATATGACACACTACAAAGGAAAGACAAAAGGCTATCAATTTGAAAGAGTTGAGAGGTGGCATGGGAGGGGTGACAGGGAGGGCAGGAAATTATGTAATTATATTTTAACTAAAATTTTTAATTAAAAATGTATTATTAATTTATTTTTTTGAGAATTTGAGCCATATAGACATTATGATTATTCACTTGTTTATTTTCGAGTTTATACTTTAATTATAACATTTCTTCCTTCTTTTTCCTCCTTTTAAACACTTGCATATACCCCTTTCCACTTTCCTTCAAATTCACGAAAATTTTAAACAGTTACTGCCTGAATATCTGTATTCAGTCAATATCTATGAGCAAATACACCCCACTCCCTATCTTCAGATTCCTATCAGAACCATCCTGTCACACATTCTTGACAACTTCCTGCTGTTTTAGGATACTAAGCCCAGTTAGCTACGGGCAGTCAGTATGGACATGTCCGGTTTCTCCTCTCTCTCTCTGTGTATGTGTGTGTGTGTGTGTGTGTGTGCCTTTGAGACTGGTTCTTTCACTGAACCAAGAACTCTGTTTTGGCAAGTCAGCCCCAGGGGCTGTGTTTAGGCATATGTGCCTATGTTCAGGTTCTCTGTGGTGTGCTGGATCCAAACTCAGGTCCTCATGTTTGTGTAGTAAGTACTTTATTCACTGGGCTATCTCCACAGGGACAGCCATTCCCCTCTTAACTTCCTGACTCTGTTCCATCCAAGATAATCCAGGGGTCACAATTCCTAGATACAGATAATAGCAGGGACTTTATATGTCAGAACAGATGTTAGGAGTCTTGGATCAATGTCTTCTGTGTGCATGCCCCAGTGTATTTAGTAACTGCCATTCAAAATATTAATTTGTGTTCCCATTCAACAGATGTAGAAACTGAGGAAATGGAGGTCCAGTCTCTTCAGTATCTCATCCCCTGTGGAAACCCTCCCATGCTCTTGGAGATCCATTTTCTGGTCCCTTACCTAGTCCAGCCTTCAGCTGGTCCAGTTTCTGGTGGATGTGTTGCTTTTCCTGATCATGTTCTTGGGATCTAGGAACCTCAGAGCCTATGTCAAGAAAAGACAATGAAAACATTAAATGTTGATAAATGTATGAAGAGAGGAAGCATTGGTTCAGGAAAGGAGCTGGCATATAACCATCCTTTGTACAGAGCCATTTTGGGGCAGTCATGCACAAGGTTTGAGTTTGACATTGGTCAAGGACAATCCCTGGCTTCGGGGCAGGAATCTGCCTTTAGGACATAATAGGGAAGTAGGTTAAAGCAGAAATTTTTATCCTAGGGTGGAGAAGCTCAGTGAAGGTTAAGTTCATTGTTCCTCTAGGTCTAGGAATTCCTGATTAAGCAGGTGACCCACCCAGCTGCCAGAGCAGTCAAGACAAGGACCTCCAAGAGAAGCTAGACAACTTCCACCAGAACTCAGCCCAGAGTCTGGGGGGGAAGGGTTTGACCAAACTGTTAAAAGGTCCGACTGCCATTAAAGTTTCTGGCTTTGATCAGTGAAATATTGTCTTGGCCCTTCTTCTTTTCCCCCTTCCCCATCCATCCCTCAGCTTCTGTTCCAGCAACCCACGTCGTAATAGCTGCAGGCAGCTATGGAATACAACAATCCTTCAGAGGTTAGCTTTGTTAAAAGGGTTTCTAGGCTTTTAAAAGAAAACATAATTATGATAAAAACAATAAAAGAGGTTTTTAAAACAAGAACGGCTTCCCTTTAACACCTGGAAAAGAGCTTCATGTAAGAGTCAGTGCTATAGCTGCCATGACAGGACATCGGGGTAAAGCCACAGGAGTTTCAGAGAAGTTCTCCAACGGAAATATCTGACTTTCTTATACTTTCAGAGAGGCACAGAAAGTTTCACATCACACAATTTGTTTAACAGAGCATGGATGACAAAGAGTGTGGAGGAGCTGGGCACTGTAAGTGGGAGGCTATGAAGCCAGGGGTGGGGGAGGAGAGATAGAGAAGGAGAGGGAGACAGAGACAAAGACAGAGACAGACAGAGAGACACCGAGAGGCTAGATGATGTTAGGTCTGATTTCTTCAGTCTGAGGGAATCACAACTTTTCCGTGTGCACAGTGTGTGGAAAGTTCACCACAGTTGGGGTGTCTCTAACACAAGTACCCCATGCAGCTAATGTATCATTATGGGAGTGGGGTAGAAAGACTGTAAGAACCCCAGGCAGTGAGGACTGCTGCACAACCGTGCTTTCTGGACCCCACAATCCTTGTTGTTTATATGGACTCTCAGTGTTGTGAGTGCAGCTCCAACCTGTACAAGGTCAAGCTTGACAAATTCCCACCACAGATAGAGAATGGGCATGGGAAGCCCCAACTCTAGCTGAGTAAAGGCAACAGAAGGCTGCTATGGGAGGGAGGAAGACAGGGGGGAGGAAGGGATGGAGGAAGGGAGGGAGGGAGAGAGGAAGGGAGGGAGGGAGAAGCTCCAGTAGATGCTCTTATATCCATGTATGCAGAGAGCCCTAAGTGTATTCAGTGGGTTATAGAAAGAAACAAACATCAAGTTTGGAGGGAAAAGTGGTGGAACGGTAGAGGAACTAGAAGACAGGAAGGAGGTAATGGACTTGACCATACATTTTATTCCCGTGTGAAATTCTCAAATAATAAAATTTAAAGATAGGGCAGACTGTGATCTAACTAACATGTGTTGGATTCCCAGGAACATTATGTCCAAGTCCAAAAATCTTAATTGAATTAATCTCATTTGAAGATAAGGAATCCTGATGTCCAGGAAACTACAACCACAAGGGTAAATGGAGTCAGACCACGTCCTTGAAACTACTTCCTTTCCTCCACACAAGAGTCTTGAGAGGATGCTTGGCTAGTTCCTAGAAGGCATGGAAGACCACAGTCCTAGCTTCAGTATCACGTCCACCCACATGTTGGGATTATAGAGCAGGAAGCTCTAGCATTGAAGTTTCCTGACCTTTGACAAGGATAGCTGTGAGGAGAGCCACCAGGAGCACAGTGGAGATGAGCTGCAGGATAGTGATGAAATGCTCACAGTCCTGACACCCTGAGGAAAGAAAGTTGAGTGGTCCATCAGGGTAAGGGTCCTACCACACTCCAAACCAGGGATAGCCTAGTATCTTCCTTCCCTTTCTGAACACAGAATTACAGATACTCAGTCATCCTTCTTCCACTGCTTAGGTTACCCTGCCTGTAATACACCACATGCGCACATCAGGAGACTGTTTCCAGCCTCAGCTATCTCAGGACTCTGAATTTGAATCCTCCAGTTTTCAACTCTCTGGAACCCAATAATGAAGATCCTCAGTCTCTGCTACTCCAGTCGGCACAGGAGTTCCGTTCCCAGATGCCATGCCCATGGAATCCAGACGTCAGACCCCTCAAGACTTCCTCAAGTCTCAGGCATTCCACATCTGCCCTTGCCCCACGGGACTGAGGGTTCCTGTTTCTCAATATGAATCTCGCCTAACTCACGCTTCACTTCTTAGACCCCACTTTCCCAAAACAGAACGGCAGAATCCCTTTTCGCCTCTTTAAGACCCAGGAATCAAGTGTTCACGCTTCCCCTTAGGGGCAAGGAATACAATCCCTGGCCTTCCCTTCTTCAGGAAACAAGTCTCTAGAGACCAGCAGCTCCATGTTCACAGGTCCCAGGATTCCAGGTTTTCAGAATCACTGTTCTGAAGACTCCAGGCCCTAACCATCACCGCTCCAGGCCCAGAAAGCACTTCCTTAACAGCTTATCTTTGTAAGAACCAGCTTTCCAACTTCACATTCTCCATTCCCCATACATAAGAATAAGAACCATGCCAGGAGCCAAGGATGCAATACCATAGTTTCTCTGCACATAGCTCGCCCTTCCCTCCACCCCCTCCCCGTGCCCCAACTGAGAACTACCCCTTTTGTTTTCTCTTTAGTATTTTCTACACCTTTGTATACTAACTCTTAAAGCCATGACCAGGTTGAAGTCCAACCTTTCTTAGAAAGGCTATTGCTCCTGTTCACAAGCTCCTCCAGCAAATGGTTAGAACACAGACTCAGGCCTGAGCTGCCCCTCTTGACTCAACGCTGAGCTCAACCTCACCCAAGGAGTGCAGATGTTTCTCCCTCTCTCCGTTGAAGACTCTCATGGCCACTGCTGTCCACAAATGTGCAGAATTCTGGTAACCACAGTTTTTCTTTGCCACAACTTTTTCTCACTCCTAAAACCTATTCTCAACCAGGAAGAGAAAAAGAGAAGTGGTGCCGGTCACCACAGGAGCTACAGGAAGGAGGGTGAGGATTAACCATAGATGATGTGGATTAGTTCTAGAGTTTTCTGGGACAGATGAGGAAGTTTAGAAGCACAGAGCAGAGAGTATTGGCTCATTATTAGCTGAACAATCTCTTTGATGTCTTTAACAGAAAATAGCTGAATTCAGCTAAAGTATTTCTGGGGTCTACACAAAGGTCTATATATTATACTACAGAGGTATCTGCTCCTCCATGTTTATTGCTACAGTATTCATAATAGCCCAGAAACAGAAGCAGGAGAGGTGTCTATTGACTAATGAATTGATCACAATGTTTTTTCACATTTCCTATACATGTAATTATTCCCAATGGATTTTATTTGTATTTTAATATCTTTTGTGTGATTGTGGAAGCCTGTGTATAATTACAGCCGTGGAAAGTGGAGACAGTGCCTACTAGAGCAAGCTGGCTAGAAAGGCTAGACATCTTGGTGAGTTCAGGCTTTGAGACCCTGACTCAAGGAATAAACAGAACAACAGTCAAGGATGATTCTCATTAACAGCCCCTGGTCTCCATATGCCTGTGCACGTATGCATACCTCTGCCTAGCACATGCGAATATCATACACAACACTCATGCCCTCCTTGCTAAAACATAGGAAAATGAAAAAAGAAAAAAACCAACTTGGAAAAGAAGACTCTTTCGTTGTGTCTCCTGGGCCTCTGGTGAAGACCCTCAAGCACTTTTCCCAGTTCCCCTAGAAACCCAATCTTAACAGTCCTAGGATTCCCTGCCCTGTTTTGCATTCATGTCAATGTCTAATGATAGACTCTTGATATTGAATCACCAACATTTGCATTTGTTCAATGTTTGTGATGAGAATAACCCAGAATTTAGAAACTGGGAGTGCCCCATATTGTCAGTCACAGCAGCCTGAGGAGTTCCTTTTATCATTTAAGGAATCCTCCATCATTCAAATAATGTTAAACCAGGTCTTTGGCTTTGAGGCAGAAAAGAACTTCAGAACGTGGCAATATGAAGTTGAGTTTGAGTTTCTAAAAGTAAAATGGGATTAGACAAAATGGTTCAATGGGTAGAGCCTTGCTGTCAGGCCTGACTCGAGTTGGATTCTTGGGACTCATGTGATGGAAAGAGAGAACCAACTCTTACATGTTATCTCCTGACCTTCACACATTCACCGGTGGCATGTGCCATGCACTGGTACACACTCGTGCATGAGCGTACACATGCATGTGCACACACACACACACACACACACACACACATTGAATAAACGAATGAGTGAGGGAATGAATGTAACAAGTCAACTCAATAGGAGAAAAAGTCGCAAGAACAGTTTCCCTATGGTTAATAAATGTTACTGCTCCCCAGACAAACTGTGTTGGGAGCCAGCCTAGCCTGGAGTGGACTGAAGCGGGACACAGTGTTGGATGTTGTACTGGTTGGGTTTGTGTGTCAACTTGACACAAGCTGGATTTATCATAGAGAAAGTAGCTTCAGGTGAGGAAATGCCTCCATGAGATCCGGCTGTAAGGCATTTTCTCAATTAGTGATGGGGGCGGGGAGGGTCCATTGTGCGTGGTGCCATCCCTGGGCTGGTGGTCTTGGGTTCTATAAGAGGGCAAGCTGAGCAAGCCAGGGGAAGCAAGCCAGTAAGAAACATCCCTCCATGGCCTCTGCATCAGCTCCTGCTTCCTGACCTGCTTGAGTTCCAGTCCTGACTTCCTTTGGTGATGAACAGCAGTGTGGAAGTGGAAGCGGAAGCTGAATAAACCCTTTCCTCCCCAGTTTGCTTCTTGGTCATGATGTGTGTGCAGGAATAGAAGCTCTGACTGAGGCAGATGCCAAGGTAGTTTTAAAAACCTTTTGTTTATTTCTATGGTTAAAGACTCTGGTTTAGGAGATTAACCCCTGCTGATTAACAGCGGGGAGGGGTGGGAGAGGGATTAGGTAAAGGATTAATTGCTGGGGTTCTTTCATCTCTGGCCCAGAAGCATCACTTCTGGCTTGTCAGGCGGGATGGAGGTTTGGAGCAAGAAACTTTTATTGAGCCAGAAGTGAGTCACTAGCAGAAGAAAAAAACTTTTACACAAACAAATATGCATAAACATACATATTTTTATACCTACACTTATTATCACATACTTGTTTGTTGAGTCTGACAATTTGTCTAATCAACTTACATCCTACCCAGATACACCTATATTTATATACGTACGCATATGGAGCACAAGCCCAAACATCAGCTCCAAACTTAATTGCATAGAGAAAGAAAAGCTTCTACCCTTTTACTGCTAAATGAATTAACCAAAGTCTGTACGAAAAAAAGCTTTCTCCTCTTTAGTAAGACTAAGCCTGCCTTGTTGTTAGAAAAAAACCCTGTTTCATCCTGTGGTAAGGAGAAGTCTGCCTGCTCTCTCTCTCTCTCTCTCTCTCTCTCTCTCTCTCTCTGCGTATTGCTGCCTCCTTCTGCCCTCGCTCAATGTCATTATCGTTTCTAGTTTTTTGTTCATTTTTAAGAGAATACATCACATGTTTTTTCTTAGCAACCTTTTTTTAAAAACAAAAGTTCACTAAGAGTTCATAAATTGAATAAGAAGTTTACAACAGAGATGTTTACATTAGACATTTATTTTCTCTCACCAGTTCCACATGTTTGTTGATAGTCTAACACTAAAATTTTTGTGCCTAAGTTATCATTGAAGTTTTGTGTAGATAAACCCAATCAATATTTTATCTCCTGCCCTTATACTTACAATAAATTGTTAGTTCCCTTTTATGACCTTTGGTTAATTGTTTTACAGCTCCAAGGAGTGTATTCTAAGTTATAAACTCCTGTTTACTATCGCAGAAGCAATTAGGTCATGATATGTGAGTTTTAATTGCAGTTTTCATATCAGAGATGGCTTTAATAGCAGTCCTATTATAAAGGGCTTAATAATTATTAGTATAATTTTAGGAATTCTTAAATCATCATCATCAAGATTTAAGAAATTGGTCACCTTTTCATCACCCACCTCGATGATGGACTGACTGAGGGAAACCTTGCTTTTGCATCGATCTGCATCTCAATGTCTCACTGCCCACCCCCCACCCCCCACCCCCCACCCCCCCACCCCCCACCCCCTACCCCCCCCAACCCCCATCCCCTCACCCCCACTCAAAGTAAGTACCACTGACTGAGGTCAGTGTCTTACATTTGGGGTCTTTTACATTGGGGGCATTTGAGGAGACCCCTGAGAGACCACCAACTAGGCTAATCAGAGGGAATAAGACCTGAGCTTGGCAAAGGCAACCGGGGCCTAAGTAAGGGTTTGTCTCTCTGCCTTCTGCTTTCACTTGTGACTTGCGAGCACGGTGTCAGCTGGAAAGCCTCTGGTCTGGTGCGGTCAGTTGCTGTGGACAGCCATGCCTTAACGCCGTGACCGTGGGGAGTCTGGAGGATGCTTCAGGTTCCCGGAGGGAGTTGAGAGGACTCTGATTATTCTGGAAATGGCAAGACACAGCTGGAGCCAACAGAGTCTTGCTATAACCTAGTTTCTGTGCCTGTCTTTTCTCTGTTGGTGTTGGTTATCTTGTTCTGTGTTCATGGACATGGACTGAAGACATTTTTGGACATGTGACAGACTGAATCTACCCCACAAAACATCCTAGTTAACCACTAGAGGGAAGTTAGAGAAAGAGGAGAAAACTTGTCAGTAGTAAAGAAGAACAAGTTAGTTACTCTCTGTTCCTCTGAATGGCCCACCTTTGGAGTAGGGTGGCCACCCACAGGGACCTTCGACTTGCAGTTGATCAAAGCAGTAGAGGAAAGAGTCTTTGGGCCAGGATTCCTAAGGCACTCAGACCAAGTGCCCTATATAGTTACCTGGAAGGATCTAGTGGAGGACCTCCCTCTTGGATAAAATCTTTTTGTTCTCTGAGACTCTCCCAGGTCCTGGCCATGAAGGAGAAGAACCCCGTAGAGACCAACAAGTCTGTAAAGAAGAACATCCTCCAGGACCATTCACAATGCATCTGCTACTGATGGATCCTACACCCCTACCATGGCCCTGGTTCCCACAGCCCCTCCTCAGGGATCTCCCTTGAGTCCTCTTCCAGCATCCCTTCCCCGCCCCCACTTCCTCCAGCCCCAGCAATGGGGAAGGGTGGGAAGGGACCCTCAGGACTGGGACTTTCCATGGTGACCTGGAGCAAAAGGGCCCCTTCACCCTATACTACAGTGGCCCTCCCCCTCCGTGTCTACGGCCCATAGATGAGGGTAGCAATCAGGCCATGCACCATTGGCCCTTCTCTTTAGCCAGTTTGTACAACTGGAAGGCCCAGCCCCCCTTTTTAGGTAACCCCAAGGGGCTGATTAATCTTTTTGAGACTGTTTTATTTACTCATCAGCCCACCTGGGATGATATCCAACAACTCATAAGAGTGCTCTTCATGACCAAAGAACAAGAAGAGATAATGCAGGAAGCTAGAAAGAATGTCTTCTCAGACATGGGGGGCACCATTGATTAACCAAACTGTTGTTGACAGTGGGTTTCTCTTGACTAGACCTGACTGGGACTTTAATAATGCAGAAGGTAAGGGGCATCTGCAGGTCTACCTCCAGGTTCCATTGTCAGGTCTCAAGGGGGGGGGGGCACACAATAATGACCCACAAATTTGATCAAGGTATGTGAGGTTAAGCAGAGAGCAGATGAGTCACCTGCTGCCTTTCTAGAGACACTCATGGGGACATTCCATCAGTATACACCCTATGACCCCAATAGCATGGAGCACAAAGTAACTGTGACTATGGCCTTTACAGACCAGGCTAGTAGAGATATCAGGAAAAGGTTCAGAGACTAGAGGGACTTCAGGATAAGTCTTTGAGGGATTTGGTGAAGGCTGCTGAGAAAGTCTACCATAACAGGGAGACAGAGGAGGAGAAGGAACAGAGAAAGAGGAAGAAAGAAGATGAAAGGGATATGAAAAAAGAAAAGCAACAGGAAATGAATTTACAGAGAATCTTAGCTACAGTAGTCAGGGAGAGCAGAGAAAGAAAGATTCCAAGCAAAGAGAGAGAATACGCCTTGAAAAGAACTAATGTGCACATTGTAAGGAGAGGGGCCACTGGGCCCAAGAGTGCCCCCAACAAACAGAAGGTGGGGGCAGGAAATCCCAGGCCTTGGGAAAAGTGCCCCAAAATGGCGAAGGTGTTATCCTTGGATGAAGACAGTGGTAGAAATAGGGTTCAGACCCCCTCCCCAAACCCAGGGTAACTCTGAGGGTAGAGGGGAAACCTACTCAATTCTTGGTAGACACAGGGGCTCCTCCTCTGAGTGGTCCTCCTCCAAGCTGATGGCCCCATTTCCAAGAAAAAAATCTTGGGTTCAAGGAGGCACTGGCACCAAAATGTATTCATGGACTACCTGAAGAACAGTGGCCCTAGGGATGGGCTGGGTATCCCATTCATTTATGGTCATCCCAGACTGTCCCTACCCTCTGTTGGGGTGGGAATTACTCTCCAAGATAGGGGCCCAGATACACTTCCTGCTTGACAGGCCACAACTAACTGTCCCAAAAGGAAAGCCCATGGGTGGAGGAAAGACCTCTCTGACTGACCCCTGCCAGGAGCCGAGGCTACTGGTTTATAGACAGGAGAAGAGCCGGTCAGAGAAGAGTCGGTGCTGCCATGGTGGATGGCACAAATGTCATCTGGGCTGAACCCCCCAGCATGTCAGCACAGAAAGCAGAGCTAATTGCCGTCACCAAAGACTTAGAACTTGGGGCCAGCAAAAAAAAAAAAAAAAATAACATCTACACAGATATCAAGTATGCCTTTGCCACAGCCCATGTCCATAGGGCTGTATACCAAGAGAGAGGACTGCTCACATCAGAGGGAAAAGAAATAAAAAACAAGCAGGAAATCTTGGATCTGGTGAAGCTGGCGGCTGTATAATTATTCATTTCCCAGGACATCAGAAGGGAAGAGACTCAGAGGCCTGAGGCAATAACCAGCAGAACAAGTGGCTTGAGAAGTGGCTATGCAGGAGCCTATCCTGGTTATGGGTCTGCAAGAGACACCCCTCTGTGGAATGGGACTGGATTAAGGGATGGCCTCACTTCGAATATATTGAAGAAGAAAGGTCTCAGATTGCTGGCCACCCTACGCACTAGTACCTAGAGGAAGAAGGTCAATGATGCACAAAAGAAGGGAGAATTATACTCCCTAGAAATCAAGCGAAAGACTTACTAGGCCAAATGCACAGATGGACTCATTGAGGGGATAAAAAGCTTATCCAAGCAGTTAAGGGATCTAAAGTATGTGTAATGGACCTCAAGTTTTGGGCCAGAGAGATAGTAAAACAGGGTAAGGTATGCCAGCAAGTGAATGCTTATGTGGCCAAGAGTAAATGAAGCAAAAAACCTAGAGGAGAACAGCCTGGAGTATATTGGTAGGTCAATTTTATAGAAGTTAAGCTAGGAAAATATGATTACAAATACCTTCTAGTGTTTGTGGATACTTTCTTTGGATGGGTTGGGGGCTTTCCCCGCCAAACAGGAAACAGTTACCATGGTAGCCAAGAAGATATTAGAGGAAAATTTCCCAAGGTTTGAAGTGCCGAAGGTAATTGGATTGGACAACGGTCCTGCTTTTGTCTCTAAGATAAGTCAGGGATTGGTAGAGATACTGGGGACTAATGGGAAGCTCCATTGTGCATACCATCCTCAGAGATGATGGTAGGTAGAGAGAATGATCAGAACCCTAAAAGAGACCTTAACTAAATTGTCCTTGGAGACTGGTGCTGACTGGGTGCTCCTTCCCCTGACCCTGCTCTAAGCCTGGAATACCCCCTACCATTTTAACCTGAGAATAGATCAGGAGAATATGTCCCAGGAAAAAGTAAATTGGTTAGGTGGAATCACCCGCCCCCAGCTTGTCTCTGCTGTTCTCTACAGACATAAGCAGCAAACAGTCTTTATGTGGTCCCAATTCAATTAGTAGTTAAAGCTGCCTTTCTGGGAAGCATGCTGCTTCTTCTTTAAACCCATACATGCTTGCTAAAGGGAAATAAAAAAAAAAAAAAACCTCTGTCTCATATCAGAAGCCACCTGCTATGGGACAGAGGAAAATAAAATTAAAAGACATATATAATGGGCATGCCCTAATCTCATAATCTTTCAATTTTCATTTAACTCTTTAAAGCTTTTCTTAAGATATATATATATACCTTATATATGTGTGTGTGTGTGTGTGCTTTCTGTTGTGATACTAGTAGTCATGCCAAATACTAATTAATTCTAGAAATAAGCTTCATCTAGCTTCCTGTACATGTTTACAGATTTGTGTCTGAAGCAGGTAACTAGGAATGAAGTTTGTGTACCTCAGGTGTACTTAATAAATTGTGGTCCTCAAATCTTTTTGAGTTCTGCTGAGTATAATATTTAAAATGTATAAGTTTTCCACCATTCCTAATAGTAACCTTTGAGTTCTCCAAGAAGGTGATGGTCCCTGCAATGATAAATCTACCTGGACAGTGGTCGTGCTAACCACTGGGGAAAACTGCCCCATGCCTCTTCTGCAGCCAGGTTCTGTGCAAACAATAAACACATTTGAAATGACTTCTGTTTTCTACCAAACCAGGATAGCCACTAAGCTGACAAACACCACCCAAAGATCAGTTTCATATTACTAAGGATATTCAAATTGCTAAGTTCATTAGAGACTGACACGAACATTTTACAGAACTTTGAACTCAAAACTAGTTATTCCTAAGACTGCCAAGTACAACCAACCTGGACATTATGGAAATCTTAGCAGAAATAGCTTTATTATTGTGAATAGTTTTATAGTATTAAAGTTAAAATCTTTCTTCTTTATTTAGACCCAAAGGGAGAAATGTTTCAGGATATTTGATCATAGTGCAAACCCAGAGATTGTGTTACTAACTAGAAAAATCTTTCTAGTTAAAATGTAGCTCATCACTCTTACACACATTTAATCCATGAGATCCAAGTGATAACTGCTTATTGTAAATAGAATTAAGTAAAATCAACCATAGGTTAAGATGTTCTTTAAGTCTACAAGATGAACTATAGCAACAAAGGAATATTTCCAGATGAAGAGATGCAGGGGAAGGTGGGCATATGAGAGGAAAAGATCATGGTTAATCTTGGTTGTCAACTCCATGAGACTTAGAATCGCCATGGAAACAGACTTTTGGGCATTCCTGTAAGGGTTTATCTAGATAGGTTAATTGAGATGGGAAGACACCAGTTTCTTTTCTATTAGCTTCAGAGTGTCTGGTTTTATATAGAGATCCTTGATCCACTTGGAGTTGAGCTTAGTACAAGGAGATAAGAATAGGTCAATTCACATTCTTCTGCATGCTGACCTCCAATTGAACCAGCACCATTTGATGAAAAGACTATCTTTTTTCCACTGGATGCTTTCAGCGCCTTTGTCAAAGATCAAGTGGCCATAGGTTTGTGGATTCATTTCTGGGTCTTCAATTCTATTCCATTGGTCCACTTGTCTGTCCCTGTGCCAGTACCATGCAGTTTTTAACACTATTGCTCTGTAGTATTGTTTGAGGTCTGGGATATTGATTCCCCCAGAAGTTCTTTTATTGTTGAGAATAGTTTTAGCTTTCCTGGGATTTTTGTTATTCCAGATGAATTTGAGAATTGCTTTTTCTAACTCTGTGAAGAACTGAGTTGGGATTTTGATGGGGATTGTGTTGAATCTGTATATTGCTTTTGGCAAGATGGCCATTTTAAGTATATTAATCCTGCTAATCCACGAGCATGGAAGATTTTTTCCATTTTCTGAGGTCTTCTTCGATTTCCTTCTTCAGAGACCTGAAGTTCTTCTCATACAGATCTTTTATTTGTTTGGTTAGAGTCACACCAAGATACTTTATATTTGTTTGTGGCTATTGTGAAGGGTGTCATTTCCCTAACTTCTTTCTCAGCCTGCTTATCCTTTGAGTATAGGAAGGCAACTGATTTGCCTGAGTTGATTTTATAACCTGCCACTTTGCTGAAGTTGTTTATCAGCTGTAGGAGTTCTCTAGTGGAGTTTTTTGGGTCACTTAAGTATACTATCATATCATCTGCAAATAGTGATAGTTTGACTTCTTCCTTTCCAATTTGTATCCCTTTGACCTCCTTATGTTGTCTAATTGCTCTAGCTAGAACTTCAAGTACTATATTGAAAAGATATGGAGAGAGGGCAGCCTTGTCTAGTCCCTGATTTTAGTGGGATAGCTTCAAGTTTCTCTCCATTTAGTTTGATGTTGGCTACTGATTTGCTGTATATTGCTTTAACTATGTTTAGGTATGGGCCTTGAATTCCTGTTCTTTCCAAGACTTTTAGCATGAAAGGATGCTGAATTTTGTCAAATGCTTTTGGAGGCAGCATCATTCTATAAACTTGTACCCTAGACCAAACTAAATGGATGGTGAACTGAGCAAAAACATTCATCTCTTCCTGCCTCCTAAATGAGGATGCCATGCTATAACTGCCTCACATTCCCGTTGCCATACCCCAGCTGCCACGGTGCCCTCACACTACGAGCCAAAGATCAACCCTTCATCCAGTTAGTTTCTTTTGTCAGGTGTTATGCACTTTCAGTGTTGTCTTATTTGCAGCAATATAACAAGTAGCTGGTACAGCAGGTATGTGGGGGTGGGATAGATCAATGAGGAAAATTCAGATGCAATGGCCTTGCAAACCCTCTGACATCTTAAGAAGAAGATATTACAAGATATGAATATGTTCATAAAAAATGCAAGGATGTCTTAACCACAACCTCAAAGCCAAGGAGAAACTGATATTGTGTAATACTATTGCTGGGGAGACATGGTAAAGATGTGTCCTCACCCTATAAAGGGAACCAACACAAACCACAATAAAGACACCTACAAAGTCTAATAGATGAACCATTGAGTTTATTGGGGTTACTTACAATAATATGTTTGAAGAGTTACTTACATAAACAGAAATGACTCAAAGACAGCAGCTGTGTGTCCACATCCTACCACAGCATAGATAATGACTCATGAAATCAGTCACTTGTAGGCAGCTCTACAGGTCAGAAAGCCTCCTCTCCTCAGCCCTCCTTATTGCTCTTTATATATTACTTTAGAGAGGGAGGTATCTTATGAATCTGGGAAGTTTCAGGGATTTCTTGAGACTTGTGCATTGTTTCCTTCCTGAGTCTTAATGAGACTATCTATAGAACTTCTTGTTTCTTTTTATATAAATATCTTTAATTATGTGTATCTGTGTGTAGATATGTGTGTAGATATGTGCACCTCAGTGCACTTGCCCACAGAGTTCAGGAATGGGTACCAGAGCCCCCAGAGCTTAAGTTACAGGTGGTTGTGAGCCCTCCAGCATAGGTGCGGGAACCAAACCCATGTCCTCTAGAACTCTTAACTTATAACCCATCTCTCCATGAACCCATATTTTCTGTCAAATTAGCAAGTGCTCCTGACGTCTGAACCATCTATATAGCACCCCTACAAACTTCCAAAGTCTTAATGAGCTAGCTACCTTCTAGGGCAGAATGTTTCAAGTTGGAGGAAATTGCTGTACAAGACATGTAAACATTGGAGGAAGAATATAAATGATTCAATTCTATACGACTCTAGTTACCAACCTGTGGGTCATAATCCTTTTGGGTTTGCATATCAGATATCCTATATTTCAAATGTCTACATTATGATTCATAAACTTACAGTTAAGGAATAGCAACAAAATAATTTTGTTTGGGGGGCACCACAGCATGAAGAAGTGCATTAAAGGATCACATTATGAGAAAGGTTCAGAACCCCTACTATAGTTGCTGTCTCACAGTTGATAAAGTCTAAGGCATGGAGGAGTCCCAGAGCTAATGTTGAAATCTCATTAATGTGGGTAAATTACTGATGTCTCTCAGGGATGTCAGCATCATGAACTGCAGAACAATCAGACTTTTCTTGCTGGACAGGAGGCTTCAGATTTCTCACAGATCCAAAATTTCTCAAGTTCACATTTGTCAGTGGTCCAGAGGTCACCTGTAACTTCACCACAAGCTTCTCCTTCCCCTTTGTCATTTTCTTTTTTCTTCTGATACTTCTTGAAGCTATAAGACCCATGAGAGAGACAGGGGAGATAGCTCACTGAGTAAAGTGCTTACTATCCAAGTGTGAGGACCTGAGTTCAAATCTCTGCTACCTACTTAGAGCATGGTATGGTAGTGTTTATTTTAATCCCAATGCTCATACTGTGAGATAAGATAAGATACAGGAAAGTATGCAGTAACATATGAGCCAGCTAGCCTGGAAGTGACCAGCAAGAGACCCTGCTTTAGACAAGCTGGAAGGAGAGGTTGTCCTCTGACCAGCATGTTATTACATACATCCCTGTAGTTACCAACCTGTGGGTCATAATCCTTTTGGGTTTGCATATCAGATATCCTATATTTCAAATGTCTACATTATGACATACATTCACGCATGTACATGTGTGTGCTTATGTACATACATTCACGCATGTACATGTGTGTGCTTATGTACACCTACATGGTACAGATTATATAAACCTATACAGATGAATCTCTCTGTCTCTTCCTGTCTCTGTCTCTGTCTCTGTTTCTCTCTCTCTCTCTCTCTCTCTCTCTCTCTCTGTGTGTGTGTGTGTGTGTCTCCTCTCACACACATATACATACACATGGTATAACTACCATAAAATGTGTCTGAAGAGATAGCTGAGATAGCTTAGAACTTAAGGATGCTTGCTGCTCTTCCAGATAATCTAAGTTAGTTTTCCTGAACTCATGTAAGAGTACTCACTACAGCCTGTAACGTCAGCTCTAGTGGATCCAATTCCTTCTTCTGGCCAATGTAGGAACCTAACTCTTGTGCACAGAAACATGTACACCCATGCACAAACACCTCTCCTCCCAACAATACCCCCCCATAAACATTTTAAAATGTAATTAAAAATTATGTGGAGAGTAATAGAGAAAGGCACCTCTATTAATTTATGGCCTTGTGCATGCCCACACACGTGCACATGCAGCGACACACACCCATTCATATACATAAACATGCCGACATATGTCACATACAAACTTACACCCATGATAATTCCAGCCTGCATCAAGCTGCAGTCTGTGAGCCATATCGTGGCCATCCCGTGCACTCAACCCACTTTAAAAGATTTCAAAAACTTTAAAAGATTTAAAGAGGTAATGCTTCTTACCTATGTTTCATGTATTTATCCCCAAGATAGCAATGAGACCACTCTTCCTCCTGCTCTGCCCTCGCTCTGTTGTGTGTGACATTGTGTGGGTACATGTTTGTTTATGGCTACCCATGAGCATGAACATGGGTGCACAAGCTTGTGTCTGCATGTCAATGTCAGGTGTCTTCATCATTTGATGTTCATTTTAGTGTGTGTGTGCGGTGTATATATGTTTATGTGAATGTTTGAACACTTGCACGTGGAGGCCAGAAGTTAGCTTAGAGTGTCTGCTTTGGTTTCTCCTCATGTGTTGTCTTTCTTTCTTCTCCTCCGTATTTTTCCTTCCTCCCTTCCTCCCTTCCTCCCTTCCTCCCTCCCTCCCTCCCTCCCTCCCTCCCTCCCTCCCTCCCTTCCTTCCTTCCTTCCTTCCTTCCTTCCTTCCTTCCTTCCTTCCTTCCTCCCTTTCTCTTTATTTATTTTGAAATAGGATCTCTCTTTGTAGTCCTGGATGTCCTGAAACTTTCTGTGTAGATCAGGCTGGCTCAGATTCACAGACCTGCTTGCCCTTGAGTCATGTGCCACCATACTGGATCCACATCATATTTTGAAACAAGGTTCCTTGCTGAACTGTAGGTCACTGATTGCCTAGGCCAGTGAGCACCAGACATCTGTCTGTCTGTCTGTCTGTCTGGTGCTAGGATAACAGGTACTTGCTGTCACCCCATTTTTTGAGGGTGCTATGAATCTAAATTCATTCTTTATGTTTGCATGCTGGTAACTTTACTGAATGAACCATCTCACTATCCTCAACCTTATATTTTTAAAGAGAGGATCTTTTGCTATGAAGCTAAACTAGCTGGCCAGTAGCCTTTAGGAATTAATTGTCTTGTCATTGTCCCCTCAGCACTCCTACTACACATGTGTGACACCATGCTCAGCACCAGTATTACAGGTACATGTTACCACACCCATATTTTTTAAAATGTATTTATCTGTTGGGAATCTGAACTCAGATCTTCATGCTTACATGATAAACACTCTTCCCACTAAGTTGTATCCTTGGCCTCACAATGCTCTCTTGAAAACGGTTTGTTTATTTTTCGTCTTATGACGAGCTTTCAGCTTCCTCTCAAGGACCCCAACTGGTGTTAGGAGACATCTCCTTCTTTTTTTTTTTTTGGAGTAGATTCTGGGATCAAACTCAGATTCTCATTCTTGCAAATCCAGTACTTTATTGGCTAAAGTATTTCCCTCCCCAGGTATTTTAACACACTATATTTAAACAACACAAACAAACTGCAAATTGTTTGTGCCACTCTGATGATAGAATTTAAAAGTCCCACCATCATATCTGAACAAGGATATGAAGACTGACCCCACTACCACCCAATGAATATCATGAACACTTAAGTCTAAGGCAGCTAGCTAAGGAGTGGCAAGGAACTTGGAGGACAGCTAGAGTCAGAGTTTTGCCACCCCATCCTACTCTGTAATATGCCCTGCTCCCAGGGTTACCTGTCTGACAAAGATGTGCCATCTACCCACTGCCACATGCCTTCCCGTTTGGGGTCTGAGAGACCCATCCAGGCCGATCCTTTATCCTTAGAAATTGCACTCAGGAATGTCTGGAAGGGAAAGAGAGTAGTCAGTAGGGTTTCCACTTAATTTTCCATATCTTCTACCTAGCAACTCCGCAGCATTCACCCTTACACCTGAGAGGAGCCCCTGACACAGGCTCAGTGTCCGAGTCCCTCTTATATCTGCATCCTGTGGCCAAATGAGGTCTGACTTATTGATTGTCCACAGTTGAAGTCTCCACACACGTTCCTGGAAGTGTTGTCAGTATTTGAGATGAGCATGCCTACACCAACTCACCTATGAGGTTTAATGTGCCAGAGGCAGATGGTTCAGGGTAGCTAGCAATGCCCAGGATCTTTTAGCTCTGCATTGAGTGATATCCCATTAATAGTGCAATGCCATAATTTACACCTGAGAAACTGGCTAAAAGTATACACTTGAATATTTTTTCCCTAGCAGAACAATTTAATATCTTTTAGCCAACATGCCAGCTGGGATAATGTGGTAGTTTTAATTGTCAACTTGACAGAACTGAGGATCACATAGGAGACAGACTTCTTGGCACACCCTAACAGATATTATCATTATTGATTGAAGTGAGAAGAGCCACTTTCACGTGGGCAGAATCACCCAAGCACAGGTTCTCAGCCTTGGAAACTGGAGAAAGTGAGCTGAGCAGCAGCTCATGTTCATCACTTTCTACCGCTGTGAATGCCATGTGGCTGCCTCTCTCAAGCTCCTGTGGCTGAAACGTCCTGGCCATGACGGACTGCAACCCAGAACGGTGAGCAAAGAAAGCAGCTTTTCTCTTAAATTGCTTTTAAAACATTTTATTATTAATATTATATGTATGTGTCTGTGTGTGGGTAGGTACACATGTGAGTGCACATGTGTGTGTGTCTGTGTGTGGGTAGGTGCACATGTATGTGTGTCTGTGTGTGGGTAGGTACACATGTGAGTGTACATGTGTGTGTGTCTGTGTGTGGGTAGGTACACATGTGAGTGCACATGTGTGTGTGTCTGTGTGTGCGTAGGTACACATGTGAATGCAGGTGCCATAGAGCCCAGAAGAAGGCATCAGGTCCCTTGGAGCTGGAGTTACACTAAGACAGATGACTTCTATTTTAGGTGTTTTCTGAAGCATTCATGTATGTCCAGAACTTGGTGCATCTACTCAGAGGGTCCTAAGGATCCTCTCAGTCCAACCCCCCACCTTTCCAAGTGGAGGAAGCATCCCTTAACCAGAAACACTTTCAGGCCAACTGTTGCCTTCACTCTTGATGGTCATACCCTGTCCCAGGATAAAGAACCCCATGAGCATACCTTTTCTTCATCATTCTCAACGACGACTAGTTGAGCCTCCACTTCCTGGCAAGCAGTGACAGAATCATTCCAGTTACGCTGGGACTTGGAGAAGTAATAACATTTTCTATGGAAGAATGTCCATTCCCAGGGGCAAGGACGGCAAAGGTTGTCTATTGGGGGAGGAGGATCAGGACACATGCATACTTGGATGCCCATGATCTTGCATTTTCTCAAGCCCTCCAGACTTAGGGACCGCCCTCACTTGACACTGCATCCTGGGGGAAACAGACACTTAAGAGATCAAACTAGAGGCCAGGAGAATATCTTAACTACTGTCTTAACCACTGTAAAAACTGAGTGCCTACTATGTGCACGCTCCATGAATATTGAGTGCTGACTTGTATATGACCTCTGAGAATGCTGAGTGTCACCTTTGTGTATCATCCCCTGAGACCATAAAATGATACCCTGGCTATTATTCTGTGTTCCTATTAATTTGTTTACTTATCATGTGTGTATGCATGCATTTATGTGTGTGAAGGTGTATAAGTACACTAATCTGGGTGTCCAGTGAGTCTCAGGGACCTATCTGTCTGCATCTCTACAATGCTTAGAATAAAAACATACATCCCGTGCCTTTAAAAAAGTAGGTTCTGTGGTTCAAACTCAGATTCTGCATGGCAAGCACTTTACCAACTGAGACATCAAGTCCCCATAGGAGTGGAAACTGAGGTCTGGAAAGGGTCAGTATCTCAAGCATAGTGTCTTCACAAGGAGACCTTCTCAGTTCCTTAACACCTGGTTTCTGCTCACTTACCCACTCCAGCCTCCAGCTGCATAAGTTGCTTATAGATTTTCTCATTCCCTGAGGAGGTGGGGTCCTTAAAACCTGCACGAAGAATCGAGAAACTATAATCTTCAAAAGCTTACTATGTGTCATGACCTGCTTTGGATGTTTGTAGCAGAAATGTTCTCTAATAACATTTTTGTTAACAGAGAAGAAAAAGACACAGAGTGATGGCGGAACCACAAGAAATGGATCTGGGCTTTCCCTCTACTCTACCCTCTTATGTTCCAGAGTGGGCATTCCCTAGAGGCTAGACTGTGGCCCATTGTCATCATTTCCTCCTAATCCCCTAAACATGGCCCAGATCCAGCTCTCACAGACAGTTAGCCAGACCAGGGGAGCAAAACCCCCTTTCTTCCTGACCTTGAACAAGAACTGTGACCAGAAGCCCAGCCAGGAGCACGATGGAGAACAGATGCAACACCACAAGGCCATGGCCGTGCCTCACACACCCTGTGGGAGAGAAGGGTATTTCACAACAAGGCTGTCAATCACCTCTTCCCCAGAAAACAGTAGTTCAGGTCCCAGGGTCCACCTTTCTAGTGCTCTGGAGATTAGTGTCCAGTCTTTAGGTCTGAGCCGTTAGGTTCCAGGAACCCAGAGAAATCTCCACTTCTCCAGGATGCAAGACTCTTAGAAAAGGCTTCTATTTCTTTTTGGTTCCTGACCCAGGCTTGTCTCCAAAGCAACTTAGAACACACACACACACACACACACACACACACACACACACGTAACTGTGTGTAGAGGCCAGAGGTGAATACATAGTATGTATGTGTGTATGTGTGCACACATGTGTAACTGCATGTGGAGGCCAGAGATGAACTTGTGTGTGTGTGCGCACACACACGTGCGTGCATGCATGTGGGAGCATGTTTGTGATGTATGTATAAGGTTGTGTTTATGTGTGCACGCGTATGTGACTGTGTGGAGGCCTGAGGCGAACCTGCTGAGACCTGGAGCTACGCCCCACCAAGCCACCCGCTCCGTGCCTGCCTTACCTAGCGGGCCTAGCTGCTGCTTCTCACTTGCGTCCACGGAGGCAGTGGTCATTGTCGCTGTCCTTCAGTGCCGGGACCTGCTGGCAACATCAGCTTTCACTGTCCTCCTCTGAATCTGGACTCAGACAGAGAAAAAGGGAAGTGAGCAGCAGTGCCGGAAGAGGCGAGAAGCAGGCATTGCGCGTCTGATGCAGCGTGGCAGCGCTCAGACGTTCCCTGAAGTTACGGGAGGGCTGTGGCGGTGTGTTAGTTCATCCTTTCATTGCTGTCACCAAGTGTCTGGCAAAAAGAAACAAGACCCTTTTGTTGTTTGGTTTGGGTTTTTGCTCATAGCTTGAGGATGTCGTCCATCCTGGTGTGGAGGTCAGAGTGATCAGAACGTGAGGAAGCTGTGCACATTGCAACTTCCTAGAACTGCATCCCTTCAGGTACATAGCAGTACTCATAATTCTGAGTCATATTGTACTTTTACTTTCTGGTTTTTGGTGCTTCATTACATATACATTTGCAGATCTCTGGTATACACTCAATTACATCCCTCCAGGTACATACCAATAGCCATAATTCTGAATCATTTTGTATTTTTACTTTCTGGTTTTTGGAAGAATTCACTGTAGCTTCACTAATTTATATCCCCACCACCAACATCTAAGTGGAGCTATCCATATATCCTCAGATCTGTATACTGTTCTTTGTAAAAAGTTATAGAGCTAGAAACTCCGAGGAATCTATTGGGGTGACCCTAGCTAATTCTTGTAGCAATAAGGCATACAGAGCCTAAACCAGCCATTGTAGGCACAATTATGTAAAGATTATTCTTGTATTACTTGAATGCTGATTTCTGTGTTCATATATATAATTGCAATCTTTATTCTGGGAATCTCCTGTCTCAGTGTTTTGTAAACATTTCCCTACGATTATTCCCTGATTGGTCAATAATGAAGCTGATCGGGCAATGACTGAGTGGGGGAGAGAATAGGTCAGAACTTCCTTCCAGCCAGGGAAATGAGAAGGAGAGAGATGAAGTGAGATTAGCCTTGGAGAGAGAGAGAGAGAGAGAGAGAGAGAGAGAGAGAGAGAGAGAGAGAGAGAGAGAGAGAGAGACTAGAAGACAGCACAAGAAAATACCTGGAACAGAGAGAGGCGAGATCAATAGTAAAATGCAAGTATCTTGAGGATTTTGTCTATGAGGTAGCCAGGTTAACATAGAGGATTAAAATAGATAAGTACTGCTTAGTTGTTGTGCCTTAAAGCTGTAAAATAAATAAAATATTCCAGACACAATTATTTGGGAGCTAGCTGGGTTAATATAATAACTGCAACACTTACATAGTGACGTTAACAGGACATCTACTGTAACCAGGCAAGACTTCCATTGGAGGGATTGATATACCAACCCATCACAAAACCTTTGACCTATGATTTGTATTGCCAGCATAATGTGCTGGCTCAAACATGGCACAGAAATGCTGAGAGTGGCTATCCAATGACTGGTCCAGCTTGAAGCCCATGCCATGAGAGGAAGACCACCACTGACACTGCCTGGGGTACCAGAAGCCAAAGTCTCTATGGTCCAGAGAACTAAGATAGAACAAAACACGAATGGCGGGGTGGGGGGGGGGGAAGTCAATGAAGTGATGCCTAATAATATTCTGCTATACTCATATATTGATGCCTAAACCTAATGCCAATCCTCTCTGGTAAAAATGCAGAAACACATCTTAAACATATTCAGAGACTCATACCCAAATATTAAGCAGACCTCTGGGTATTCTGGTGAAGAGGAAGAAGAAGGATGGTAGGAGGTAGAGGGGTCAAGGACACCACAAGAAAACCCTGGGCTCAGAGGGGCTCACAGAGACTGGATTGACAGCTAAGGAGCCTGCATGGGTCTCTGTAGGCCCTCTGCATGTATGTTACAGTTGTGGATCTTGGTCTCCTTGAGGGAATCTTTTTTTTTTTTTTTTGAGGGAATCTTAAAAGCAGAAGTAAGGGCTGTCTCACTATTTATTTTATTTTATTTTATTTTTTATTCTTTATTTATTTACACCCTGATTTCAGTCTTCTCCATCCTCTCCTCCAAGTCCCACCCTTACAAATTCCTAGGCTATTACCCCTCCCCTTCTTCTCAGAGAAAGGGAAGCCCCATCCCCTGGGGTACCACCCTACCCTGGCGCATTTCATCCCAGTAGGACTAGGCACATCCTCTCCTACTGAGGTGCAACCAGACAGTCCAGGTAGGGGAAGGGGATCCAATGGCAGTCAACAGAGCCAGAGATAGGCACTGCTTCAATTATTAGGGGACAACATGAAGACTGAGCTTCACGTCTGCTGTCGATCTGTAGAGGACTTAGGTCCAGCCCCTGCATGCTCTTTGGTTGGTGGTTCAGGCTCTGTAAGCCCCCATAAGCCCAGGTTAGGTGATTCTATAGGTCTTCTTGTGGTGTCCTTGACCTTTCTGGCTTGCTCTATTTTATCCCCCACTCTTCCACAAAATTCCCCAAGTTGCCCCAGTGTTTGTCTGTGGGGGAACATCTGCATCTGTTTCCATCCATTGCTGGATGTCTTTAAGGAGACAGTTATGCTAGGTTCCTGTCTATGATCATATGAGAGCATTACTAATAGTGCCAGGGCTTAGCTCTCTCACATGAGATACGTCTCAAGGTGGGGTAGTCATTAATTGACTGTTCCCTCAGTCTCTGTTCCATCTTTATCTCTCCACATCTTGTAGGCAGGACAAATTTTAAGTTGAAGATTTTTGTGGATGGTTTGATGTCCTCCCCTAAGTTGAAGTCCTGTCTAGCTACAGGAGGTGACCACCTCAGTATCCATAACTCCTACCTGTAGCAATCTCAGTTAGGGTCACCCCCATAGACTCTTCCTATCTTCCCCTATCACAAGCCTCCAGCTACTCCCATAGATGCTTCTGGCTGATTTCCATTCTCACTCCCAGCCTCTCCTACCCTCTGCACATATAATTACCATCCTTGTTCCCTTCCTCACCTACTTCCCACCCAGTTCCCTCTCATCATCTACCTCCAATGACTCTTGTTTTCCCTTTGGTGTGAGGTTCATGCATCCTCCCTTGGGCCCTCTTTAATACCCAGTTTCTTTAGGTGTGCCGATTATAGCATGGTTAAACTGCACTTTATGACCAGTGTCCACGTGTAAGTGAGTGTATTCCATACATGTCTTTCTTGGTCTCTGTTACTTCACTCAGGATGGTATTCTCAAGTTCCATTCATTTGCTAGCAAATTTTATGTCTGAAAGCATAACAGTATCATTAATAGTGTCAGGGATTGCTGCTTGCCCATGGGATGGGTTTCAAGTTGGCCATTCCCTCAATCTCTGCTCTATCCGCCATGTCTGCATTTCTTATAGACATGATAAATTTGGGGTTGTAAGTTTTGTGGGTGGTTTGGTGTCCCTATTGGTATTGGGTTCCTCCCTGGCTATAGGAGTTGGTCTCTTCAGGTTCTATATCCCCAATGTAGTGAGTTACAGCCAAGGGCACCTCCATTGATTCTTGGGTGTCTCCCTTATCCCAGGTCTCTGTCTCTTCTTAGAGATGCCTCCTACCTTTCAATCCCATCCGTTGCAGATTTCCATTCATTCTCATGACCATCTGGCCATTCTTCGTGTCCTTCCCCACATCTGATTCTGAACACCCCCATTACCCTCCCCATCCCCTCTCCCACCCAGTTACTTTTGTCCATCTGCCTCTTGTGACTATTTAAATCCCCATTCTAAGTGAGATTCAAGCATCTTCACTTGTGCCTTCCTTCTTTAGCTTCTATGGGTTTGCGGAATGTAGTATGGGTATCCTGTATTTTATGACTAATATTCACTTATAAGTGAATACATAACATGCAATTCTTTTGGGGACTAGGTTACTTCTCTCAGGATGATATTCTAAAGATCCATCCATTTGCCTGCAAAATTCATGTCCTGGGTGTGTGTGAAATATATATATATATATTCATTTTACATCCTGCTCCTGGTCTTTCCCTCATAATACTTCCCCTATCCCCCACTCCCCTTCTCCTCTGAGCAGGTGGGGATTCCACGGGGTATCTTCCAACCCTGGCAATTTAAGTCTCTTTGAGGCTAGGTGCTTTCTCTCCCACTAAGGGCAGACAAGGCAGCCCAGTTAGAAGAGCATATCTTACACATAGAAACTGCTTTTGGGGTATCCCCCAATCTAGTTGTTTGGGACCCATATGAAAAACAAGCTGCACATCTGCTACATATGAGCATGGAGGCCTAGGTCTAGCCCACGTATGTTCTTTGGCTGGCGGTTCAGTCTTCGAGAGCTCCAAGGCTGGATCTTGAGGTAGAACTATTCATAGTTTTCTGGGAAACCACCAAGTTGATTTCCAAAGTGGTTATACAAGCCATTCTGATAGGTGTAGAGTGGAGTCTCAGAGTCATTTTGATTTGCATTTCCCCAATGACTAAAGATTTTGAACATTTCTTTAGGTGCTACTCAGCCACTTAAGATTCCTCTGTTGAGAATTCTGTTTAGCTCTGTGCCCATTTTTAATTTGGTTATTTGAGGTATTAGTGTTTAACTTCTTGAGTTCTTTATAAAATTTGGATATTAGTCTTCTGCCATATGTAGGGTTGGTGTAGTTCTTTTCCCAATCTGTAGGCTGCTGTTTTACCCTATTGACAGTGTCCTTTGCCTTACAGTTTCTTGAGGTCTCATTTACCAATTGTTGATCTTAGAGGTTGAGCCAATGGTGTTCTGTTCAGGAAGTTTTCTCCTGTACCAATGGGTTAAAGCTATTCCCCACTTTCTGTTCTATTGGATTCAGTATATGTAGTATTAAGTTGAGATCTTTGATCCACTTGGACTAGAGTTTTGTGTGGGTTTGTTTCTGGGACTTCCTCCAACAGCAGATGGAGACAAATGCAGAGACCCACAGCAGCCAAACCCAGGGAGTCTTGTGGAAGAGTGGGGGATAGAATTGAGCAGGTTGGAGCAATCAAGGACACCACAGAAAAACACAGAATTAACCTAGCCTGTGCTTATAGGTCCTCATAGAGACTGAATCAACAACTAAGGAGCTTTCATGGGACTAAACTAGGTCCTCTGCATACATGTGACAATTGTATGTCTTGGTCTTCTTGTAGGACTCCTAAGTGTGTGTGTGTGTGTGTGTGTGCATGTGTGTGTGTGTGTATGTGTATGTGCATGTGTGTGTGTGTAGTGTCTCTGATGCTTTGCCTGCTTTTGGGTCCCTTTTTTTTCTTTTTACTGTATTTCTTTGTCTAGCTTTAATACAAGGGGTGGTATCTAGACTTACTGCAACTTGAAATGCCATGTTTGGTTAATATCCATAGGGGGCATGCCCTTTTCTGAAAAAAAAAATTGTAGGAAGGCATGGTAGTGAGTAGAATAACAAGTAATAGCCTGGGAATTATGAGCAAAGAAATTCGGTTTCTGTAATTCACATTGTGAACCAAGGAGAGCCAAGGTATTTGAAAGAGGAAACAAAAAGGCTCCCAGGAATTTTATTCATAATGTGACAGATTGAAATAACTCAAGGGGCTTAAATGGTTAAGAGGCTCACTATCAAATACTATCTCTTTAGACCATCAGAGGCTAAAATCTTATGACTTTTTCTTTCCCTCCTTCCCTCCTTCCTCACATTTTTCTCTTCCTCCCTTCCTTTTCATGCATGTGTGTGTGTGTGTGTGTGTGTGTGTGTGTGTCTTTGTCTGTCTCTATGTCTGTCTGAATAAGTTCATGAGCACCACATGCATATGGATGCCTTCAGAGGTCAGAAGGGTGTATTACATGTTCTAGAACTAGAGTTAAAGGTTTTATAGTTGAACCCAACTAGCGCTACTCTATTATCTTCAATTCTGCACCTCTTAGGCATGGTGCCTCCTCTCCTTCTCAGGCATGGTCGCTATCCCTGCTCCTTCTTCAATCTCTTGCCCAGGAATCCTAAAAGTCTCTTCTCTGTCTCCCTGCCCAACCACTGGCTGCCACAACTTTACTTACCAAGCAAAACCAACTAGGGGCAGGGTCAAACAGGCCTTGGGGGAACCTAATTAGCATGAGAATAGAAACAGCTACAGGTTATTGTGGATGATCCAATGTGGGTACAGGGAACTGAGCCTGAGTCTTCTTCAAGAACAATAAGCGCTCTTAACCAGTGAGCCATCTCTCAATTCCCTGGTGGTTTTCTTTTGTAACTGTTAATTAAATTTGTTCTTACAATTTCATACATGATGAAAGTGTGCATTAATCACTCTCATCCTTACCCTTTTCCATCTTTTTATCATCTCTGTCCACTCCCATAAATCTCTCTCATGCCCATATCTGTTTATTTTGTTTGTGATCTGCTTAATTTCACCAGGTGGCTTGTGTTATCATGGGGCTGCTACTCTCTATTGGAAGCCTGTGAACTTTGCAATTGGTATACAACTAGAGACAATGATTTCCCTCTCTCAGAATCTATTAATTGCTCAGAGGTAGTAGGTAGGGCCCTCTAGCAACTGCCCACTACTGGACTGACACAAGTCTTGCATGAGTCCAGTGCAGGTAACTTCTGTTGTGAGTTAATGATTGCATTAGCTGTATGGAACTTAGAGAATGGCATTTTGTAGCCCTTGACTGTACATTCTGTTTTTTATGTACTCTTTACCCTCTTCTGTAATGTTACATAAGACTTAGAGGAGGGAATGTGTCTATGTCTTGGTTAGTGCTAAGCCCACAACTATCACTTATTTCTCAGAATCTTGGGGGGCCTGGAGACTGTGTATTTACCTGCTATTCAGTGTAAGAATACTTTCTTAATGTCCTCCCTAGTATGTTCATAGACATTCCCTTTGTGAATTCTGTAAGTGGATGGTGGGTTTAACTTTATGAAAAACAACATGTATGTTTAAAAAAAAAATTCTAGGAACTTGATACAGTGGCCAAAATAGACTTCGGTTGTCTAATTAGGAATATAAAGGAGACAAAAGCTGTAGATAAGAATGTTACATTCAGGAGATAGACTTACTGCTCATGCTCTCTTTGTACCTCATTCTTCTAATAAAATCATTTGGATATGTGAGTTCCCCAAGAAGAGCCTTAGATGGTGATAGTCCTGCCTGTTCCAGAAATCTAAATGGTCAGTACACCTGATTCCTTTGTACTAGCTTCACTTATGCATTAGATTGGACTGAAATACTTTTCTGTTGCTATGATAGAATAACCAGACAGAAGCTGCATAGGGATGAAACAGTTTATTTTGGTTTATGGAACCAAAGAGACAGAGTTCTTTGTGGCGGGAGAGTCATAGCAACAACTAGGGTCAGGAAAAGCTTGAGAAAAGGAGCAGGAAGATGGCTGGTCAAATTTTCTTCCACACACAGGAGGAAAAGTGAGAACAGCTAGTGAAGTGAGACTATAAACTCCAAAGCCCACCCTTAATGATATACTTTCTGGTTGCATAGGCCCTTTCAAATAGCACCACCTAGGGGGACCAAGTGTTCAAATATGCAAACGTCCAGGGGACTTTCTCAGTCAAAGCTCTACAAGTGATAAGCAGTCCAGAAATAATTCCAGGAAGAATGCTAAAAACATGGGGAAAACAACCCAACCTCAACCCCAAGTGAGTGATTGGCACAGGAGAGGGCACAGTGGTGGCCCAGGTGTTTAAAGACAAAGTGTCTGAAAAATTAGAATTCAGATCTATTTTTGAAACCCAAGTGCCACTAGAAAGACAGAAGGACCTGAAATGAACATTTAAAGTTCAATTAAATGATAAGCAGCCCTGTATGTAGGTTACGGAGATGAACAGATTTCACTTAGAGCAATGTGATGCAGGCTTCTTGCAGATCCAGAATGCCTTATATGAACATATGACATCATTCCATCCAGGATTTGAAAATATTGCACAATCTTCATCGTCTTGGTTGTTGGGTTCCCCTACAGACCAATAGTTCCTGAAATTGAAAACCCCAAAGAACATGAGCTTCTTTCCCAGCCCTATGATGTCAACGCTTTCTACCTTCTGTCACTGGAGATCATTTCTTATCTGTCCCATGTGCATATGGAGGTAATACTTCACTCAGAGCCTAACAACATGCCTACGTTATTTCTGTGAGAAACCACTGTTCTATAATACAGAATTCAAGAGACTCCAACTGTGGAATTGAGGCAGCTTATCTTAGGTTTTGCAGAATCTGGTGTTAGCCTGGACAAAAGGCAAAACAAAACAAAAAACAACCACCATGAAGATTTGATGCAAAGCAGCAGTTTTCCTATTCCCTACTACGTTTCTTTGTCCCGCTTTATTACTCGTTGGCTAAGTTCTTCAGCAAGGTACAATTAGTATAATATTCTCCCCAAATTCTCCATCCTATTTATTCAGGACACAAAGCCTTGTTTGACAAATATCCTGGGGCTTGAAATTTCTCTGCCCACCATCCCTGATACAGGGTTTCAGTCAATTAGCAGCTTCTCTGTAACTTGCTAACCGTAATATAAATGGAGAACACCTAGACAAACAGGAACCAGCTAATTCTGCTCATGTGATTCTCAGATGACCTCTAAGTGTGCCTGGAACAATATGACATTTCAGATCCTACTGATATTCCAAACTAGCCTGTATACACAGTCTTATATATTTCTTTTCATAGCCATCAAAAGAAAAACACTGGCCTTGATCTTTCCACCTGTTTATTTTCCTGCTCGCCATAGTATGGAGAAATTCCTTTGTATCTCTCATGGGATCGTGGATGTTTATGCCTGACAAATTGTACTTTGAAGGTAAGCATTCTCCTATGTCTCAGATTATCTATATATACTGTGCAAAACGCAACTCTTAGAGAAATCAGTTACCCTTTTCATTTGACTAGCTGGGTCTTCTTGCAAAACCCATCTCCATGGGGCTTGTGGGAAATACGTATTTCCTTATAGGAAGGAGTCAGGGAAGGCTCATCAGATCCTCACATGTGATTACAGCCATGGCATTCACACCTCCCTCAGGAAGAAATTCTTGCAATATCTACCATGCTGTAATTTCCTCCTTCAGATCAGTTGGTAGAATTGCAAAATCATGTCAGAATTCAATAATATTCCAATAAACCTATCATGCTTATTCCTATCATGCTTAGGAGTCCAAGGCGTAGGTAAAGACCACACGGGTCATGGAGACACCCTCAACACACTGTATTACCTCCACTGCAGTGGTGAACCATCCACCCACAGCCATTGGCCTTCCTCTTTTGCATCTGACAGCCCCATCCAGGTATTGCCTTTTTTCTTAGAAGTCCTCTGGAGGAAACTCTGAAAGGGAAAGGGGAAGTCATGATGGGGTTCTGCTATAATTTCCTCATTTTGTTCTCTTGGTATCTAGGCATAGAGTTCTACTTGCAGTCAGACCCTAGCTTTCTACTGCAACAATGAAAGCACACCTGTGTTTAGATTGGATCAACACACACACACACACACACACACACACACACGCACATCTTTACACTCACATACACATGCAGGCATAGACATAAAGAGATCAGGCTAGGTATCACAAAGGCTCTGTCTGGGACAGAGAATTTAGAAGTAGTATGTAGGGTGACTCGGCAGATCCTAATTTTGTAATTTTTGGAATCTGTTTCCCCTTTGTCTCATATGCTTTGTTGAACTAAAATAATGGGATGAGAAACTTGCTCCCAGCTTCTCACACTTACAAGAGCCTAGTGATTCCTAGGTTTTGGACATTTCTTCAGGAATTTTCTCTTCAGAATAATAAACTTCATGTTTCTGTGTGGATGTGAAGATGTCTGTATGGAGGTCAGAGGACAAATATTGCTTCTGTTCCTACTGTGTGGGCCCCAGATCCTTGGTCTTTGTAGCAAGCACTTTTATCTATCAACTCATCCTATAGGCCCTAAATCAGGACATTTAACACCAATGGAAGTGCTTGTTAAACTCTGATCAGCACTCTAAAAGATTCACCTACATATTAAATGTTCCCTAATGCACATCCACATTCCCACTTTGTATTTATCTGAGTTTACAAATCTCACCTCTTCAAGTGTAGCAAAAAAATACCTTATAAGAATTCTAGCTAGAGTCATGCCCATAGAATAGAAAAGCCCAGCTCTGTGGAGAAAAAGGAACACTCCTCCACTGCTGGTGGGATTGCAAATTGGTACAACCACTCTGGAAATCAGTCTGGCGGTTCCTCCAAAAACTGGGCACCTCACTTCCAGAAGATCCTGCTATACCACTCCTGGGCATATACCCAGAGGATTCCCCAGCATGTAATAAGGATACATGCTCTACTATGTTCATAGCAGCCCTATTTATAATTGCCAGATGCTGGAAAGAACCCAGGTATCCCTCAACAGAAGAGTGGATGCAAAAAATGTGGTATATCTACACAATGGAGTACTATTCAGCCATTAGAAACAATGAATTCATGAAATTCTTAGGCAAATGGATGGAGCTAGAGAACATCATACTAAGTGAGGTAACCCAGACTCAAAAGGTGACTCATGGTATGCACTCACTAATAAGTGGTTATTAACCTAGAAAACTGGAATACCCAAAACATAATCCACACATCAAATGAGGTACAAGAAGAAAGGAGGAGTGGCCCCTGGTTCTGGAAAGACTCAGTGAAACAGTATTCGGCAAAACCAGAACGGGGAAGTGGGAAGGGGTGGGTGGGAGGACAGGGGAAGAGAAGGGGGCTTATGGGACTTTCGGGGAGTGGGGGGCTAGAAAAGGGGAAATCATTTGAAATGTAAATAAATTATATCGAATAAAAAAAAAAGAGAAAAAAAAAAAAAAGAAAAGAAAAGCCCAGCTCAACAAACCTGTTCCTCATTACTTTTTATGACCACTAGTTGGGCCCCCATGTCCTTGCAGGCAGTAACAGATTCCTTCCATTTCTTTTGGTATGTGGAGAAGAAGTAACAGTTCCCTTGGAAGAGCATCCAGTCCCAGGGGCAGGGTCGGCACAGGTTGTCTATTGGTGGAGTGAGTCAGGTGAATATACAAAGTTATCAACACATTTGAGAGAGTGGTGAGTGCAGAAAATGGGAAGGATGACATAGAGAAGGAGGAAAATTATGTAATTATATTTTAACTAAAATTTTTAATTAGAAATATATTCTTATTTAATTTTGAGTATTTGATCTATGCAGACAATATCTTTTTGGCTTCTTCAATTTTGAAATTATATTTCAATTAGAACATTTCTTACTTTCATTTCCTTCTTCCAAACAGTCCCATGAAGCCTCTTCACTCTATTTTGAATCCATGATAGTTTAAACTGGATATTATTGCATGCATATCTGTTTCATTCAATATCTTTTGATCAATACACCCCACTCCTTCTCTTCAGATCCCTGTCAGAACTGCCCTATCACACATTCCTGTCAACTTCTTCATGTGCTATTGTATTAGGGTACTGAATCCAGTTACTTACTGCTGGCCAGTATACCTATGCCTGGCTTGTGTCTCCATCTATCTCTGTCTCTCTGTCTCTCTGTCTCTGTCTGCTTCTGTCTCTATTTCTTTGTCTCTGTCTCTCTCTGTCTCTCCTTCTCTCTATATGTTTATCTCTAACCCTTTCTTTGTTTTTCTTACTTTTGAGACTTGTTCTCTCTGAACCTAGAACTCCCTGTTTTGGCTGAACTAGCAAGTGAACCCTGGGGTATGCCTGTACCCCACCACTGCTGTGTTAAGGCATGTGTGGCTATGCCCAAATTCTATGAGGTGTGCTGGATCCAAACTCAGGTCCTCATGCTTGTGCAGTAAGTACTTTATTCAATGGGCTATCTCCCCAGGGACAGCCATTTCCCTCTTAACTTCCTGACTCTGTTCCCTCCAAGATAACCCAGGGGGCCTTGGTCACAACTCCTTGATAAAGATAATAGTAGGGACTTTATATGTCAGAGCAAACATTTGGAGTCTGGGTTCATTGAATGTCTTCAGTGTGCATGTCCTAGTTGTCTAGTAAGTGCTGTTTTAATGTTGATCTGTGTTCCCATTCAACGAATGTAGAAACTGAGGAAATGGAGGCCCATTCTCTTCAGTCATCTCAAACCCTTCCATGCTCTTGGATATCCATTTTCTGGTCCCTTACCTAGCCCAGACTTCAGCTGGTCCAGTTTCTGGTGGATGTGTTGCTTTTCCTGATCATGTTCTTGGGATCTAGGAACCACAGAGCCTATGCCAAGAAAAGACAATGAAAACATTAAATGTTGATAAATGTATGAAGAGAGGAAGCATTGGTTTAGGAAAGGAGCGGACACATAACCATCCTTCAGGGCATAGCTTTGTTAAAAGGGCCTCTAGTTTGGAGAGCCTTTAAAAGAAAACACAGTTCTAATAAAAACAATAAAATGGGGCCTTAAAGCAAGAGAGACTTCCCCATAACACTGGGAAAAGAGCTTCACATAAAAAGAGAGCTAGCTGTCATGACAGGATTGCGGGGCTAGGCCACAGGAGCCTCCAGAGATGTTCCTCCAAACAAGGGAAATATCTGAATTTCTTTTACTTTCATGGAGGCACATGAAGTTTCATACCACATGATTTGTTCAGCATAGCATGATTGACAAAGAACACATAGAAGCTGGGCATCATAACACAGGAGGCTGGTAAGCCACATACAGATGCTTCTTAACTCCTTTACCCAGAGAGAGAGGGAGAGAGAGAGAAAGAGAGAGAGAGAGACAGACAGACAGACAGACACACACACACACACACACACACAAACACACACACACACAGACACACAGACACACAGACTAGGTAAAAAGTCTGACTAGGTGACCAGGAGTTCTCAACCTTTATTATGGAAGTTTCTTTTTGTAGTAAGTTGTGATTGACAAAGAGACTTAGAACTGTTCAATGCACACTGAATAAGCTCCTGTGGAGAGCTCAGACAAAGATGGGGCGTCTCTAACACAAGCCCTTCCCCTGAACCTTAGGAATCATGATGGACATTTGGGTAGAAAGACTGTAAGAGCCATAGACAGTACTGCTGCAAAACTGTTTTCTGGACCCCATAGACCTGTGGTTCATGTGGACTCAGACTGTTGTCACTTCAGTTCCAACCTACAGAAGCTAAAGATATATAAAATCCCAGCACAGATGGAGAACCAGCATAGGAAGCCTCAACTCTAACTGAGTAATAGCAACTGAACGCTGCTGGGAAAGGGAGAGGGAGAGGGAAGAAGGGAAGCAAGGAGGGAGGGAGGGAGGGAGGGAGGGAGGGAGGGAAGGAGGGAGGGAGGGAGGTAGGTAGGGAGGATCAGTATTCTTATGTCCCAGGAGACTACCCATGCTCAAGTAAATGGTCTTAAATTCATGTACATAATGTCATCGTGTAATGTCCATTCACATTAGAAATAGATACACAACTCCAATCTTCCTAGAAACCAAGGACTTACTATTCTAGTCTTCCTGCTCCCAGGACTAAGGACTCCCTCTTCTGTTCCCTCCTCAGCACCTTCTTAATCCTTGTATAACTAAAACAAAAAGATGGTCCAACACTTATTAGCTTTATATTAGCTTTTATTACAGAGAACCCCCACTGTATTCAGTGGATTATAAACACGAAGGAGCACATGAAGCTGGAGGGAGAAGTAGTGGTGGAGAAGAGGGAAAGAACTCAAAGTCGGGGAGGAGGTAATGGAATTGATCAAAACATCTTATTAATGTGTGGGATTCACAAATAAATGGTAAAGGCAGGGCAGACTGGATCAAACTAATGTGTGCTGGGTTCCCAGGAACAATATGTCCAAGTCCCCAAATCTTATTTGAATTTATCTTTTGAAGATGAGGAACCCTGGTGCCCAGGGAAGTATGACCAAATGGAGTCAGACCATTCTTGCTACACATGAGTCTTGAGAGAAACCTTGGCTAGTTCCTAGAAGGCATGGAAGACCACAGTCCTAGCTTCAGTATCACGTCTACCCACATGTTGGGATTATAGAGCAGGAAGCTCTAGCATTGAAGTTTCCTGACCTTTGACAAGGATAGCTGTGAGGAGAGCCGCCAGGAGCACAATGGAGATGAGCTGCAGGATAGTGATGAAATGCTCACAGTCCTGACACCCTGAGGAAAGAAAGTTGTGTGGTCCATCAGGGTTCCTTCCACACTCCAAACCAGGGATAGCCTAGTATCTTCTTTCCCTTTCTGAATACAGGATTACAGATAGTCACCATTCTACCACTGCTTCGGTTGTCCTCTCTGTTATCCACTAGATGAGCATCATAAGTCTGATTCTAGCCTCAGCTATCTCAGGATCCTACATCTCAGCCTTCCAGTTTTCAACTCTCTCTCACCCAATAGGAAAGATGTTCAGTCCCTACTACATCAAGAACCAGGAGTTCAGTTCCCAGATGCCGTATCCACAGAATCCAGACTTCAGACTCTTCTTCAAGTCTCAGGCATTCTGTTCCCACAAGACTAATGATTCCTGTTTCCCAGTACTCACCTCACCTAACACATGCCTCACTTCCCAAGAACAGGAGGGCAGACTCACTTTTCCCCCTCTCTAAGACCCAGAAATCAATTATTCACTATCTTCCTCATTAGGAGCAAGGACTCCTGACCCTGGCCTTCATCTCTTTGAAAAGCAAGAATCTAGAGACCATCAACATGCTCTTCTCAGTTCCCAGGATTCCAGGTTTTCAGAATCAATGTTCTTAGGACTCAGGACTTTAGTCCCCAGCCCCTACCTTTCCAGTGTTCAAGAATCAAGTCCTCAAGTGTTCATCTCCTCATGACCCAGTTTCCAACTTCATATCTCCATTCACATTAGAAATAGATGCACAGCTCCAATCTTCCTAGAAACCAAGTATTTACTATTCCAATCTTCCTGTCCCCAGGACTAAGGACTACCTCTACTGTTCCCTCCTCAGTACCTTCTTAATCCTTGTATAACTAAAAAAAAAAAAAAATTCTGGTCTAAAGCATATTAGAAAGGCTACTACTTCTGTTTATAAGCTCCATCAGTGAATGGTTAGAGCATTGTTTTAGAGCCTCAGAATGTTGAGTCCAGTGCTGCATCTTTGACTCAACCCTAAACTTCATAGGTCTTAGCTTAGTCTCACCCAAGGAACACAGGTGTTTCTCCCTCTCTCTGTCGCATATGCTCATCTTCACTGCTGTCCACCCATGTGTAGAATTTTGGAAAGCACAGTTTTCTTTGGCACAAACTTTTCTCACTCCTCAAATCTACACTCAATCAAGAAGAGAAAAAGAGAAGTGGTGACTGTTACCACGTGAGCTAGAGGAAGGGGGCCTAAAGATTAAACACAGATCCCTGGGGTTTCAGGGAGATCTAGGGATGCTTATAAGCCCACAGTAGAGAGTATTAGTCTACTGTTAATGTGATCAATCTCTTTGATGCTTTTAACAGAAAATATATCAACTCAGCTATAGTATTCTTGGGAACTATATACAAATCTCTGTATCCTACTATAGAGGTATGTATGCAGCCATTGCTGCAGTACTTATATAATAACTCAGAAATGGAAGGTGCTGAAGTGCCTATCAACTAATCAATAGATAATGGTAATGTTTTTGCACATTCCTATAAATGCAACTATTCCTATTGAATTTCATATTTGTTTTAATGTCTTTTGTATGAAGATGGAAGCCTGTGTGTAATCATAGCCTTGGAAATTTGAGGCAGTGACTTCTTAGAGCACACTGGCTAGAAAGACTAGACATTTTTGATGAGTTCTGGGTTTGACTGAGTGACCCTGCCTTAAGGAATAAGTGGAATAGCAGTCAAGGATGATACTAAATATCAATCTCAGGCTTCCATATGCATATATACCCACACCCTTCTTGCCAAAACAGGAAAATGAAAACAGAAAAAATTCAACTTGTGAAATAAGACTCTTGTTGTATCTCCCAGATGCATGTGAAGATCACCAAGTACCTTCCCTGGAAACTCAATCTCAACAGTCTAGAATCCTCTGCCTTTTTTTGCTAATCTTCTTATTCATAGCAATGTCTAGTGATTGACTCTTGGGACTGAATCATCAACATTTACATTTGTTTAATATTTGTGATGAAAAGAATCTAGTATTCAGAGACTAGCATAGCCCCATGCTGTCACCAATAGCAGGCCAAGGATTTACTTTCATGCTCTTGCTTTAGCAGAACATCCTGTCTCCTGTGCCTACCTCAGCTAAACATTCCTTCACAAGTCTGCTTTAGTCTTTCACCCGTGTCCACTTCAAGAAAACATTCCTTCATGTATTTGCCCCAGCAAAACAGCTTCCAACACAACTGACTTTCCAAAGAACCTGTCAGTTTCCACTTCACTTCCATAATGTTTCTTGAGCATTAGGTGAAGGAGTTGTGTGGTAAATGTATCTGGGACTTGGTTCCAGAACTCTACACTTTGACTGGTTTGTTTTCTGTGATGGTCTTTGTCTATTGCACTGGGAAGTTTTCTTGACACTGAGTGAGAAATACACTTACCTGTGGATATAATGGCAAATATTTAGAGTGTAGATAGGGATTATGATGGTTTATTAAAGCTTTGGTTCTAGTCTTCTCTCCAAGATCCATAGATTCACTATCCCCAGGTAGTTGGGTGGGTTTCCAATACCATCCATGGTTTCTCTCTTGTTCAGGAGATCTCAAATCACTTAGAAAACTGTTGATTGTTGCCAAGGTATTTGTTGTCACTGCTGCTTTCTCAGTGTAATTATCTCATGCTGCTCGTTGTTGTGGTTCTTAGGCGAAATGCTACATGTTACTGTTTTTGCTTTTATTGAAAATAGATTGCTCTCTCATACAACACACCCCAACAATAGTTTATCCTTTCTCCATTCTTCCCACATTCCCATGCCTCCCCTCTCCCCCAGATCAACTCTGCTTCCATTTCTTCTTTAAAACAGAGCAGACCTCAGCTTCTTTCAGCCTTCCCTAATTCAACAACAGGGCTCAGTTACTTCTGTCCATTGGTTGGGTGCAAATATCTACATTTGACTCTTTTGGCTGCTTGATGGGACTTCCGGAGTGTGGTCCTGCTAGGTCCCTTTTTGTGAGTGCTTCATAGCCTCAGTAATAGTGTCAGGCCTTGGGACCTCCCCTTGAGCTTGATCCCACTTTGGGCCTGTCACTGGAACTTCTTTTCCTCGGGCTCCTTTCCATTTCCATACCTGTAATTATTTCAGACAGAAACAATTATGAGTCAGAGTTGTGACTGTGGGATAGCCCCCCTCTCCCTCATTTGATGCCCCTGTCTTCCTGCTGGAGGTAGACTCTATAAGTTCCCTCTCCCTACTGTCGAGAATTTCATCTCAGGTCCCTTCCTTTGAGTCCTGATAGTCTCTCATCTTGTAGGTCTCTGGTGCATTCTGGAGGGTCCCCCCACCCCAACCTCCTATCTCCCAAAGTTGCCTGTCCCCATTCTTTCTACTGGCCCTCTGGCCTAGGAGAAGGGCAATCCTGTAGGAGGACCAGCAGTCTTAATTAATCTGGACCCCCAAGATCTCTCAAACACTGGGCCACCAAACAGGTAGCATACACCAGCTGGTATGAGGCCCCCAACATACATACAGCTATATGCTCATTCAGAGATGACACACCTAACCCTCAAGAGACTGGAGGCCCCAGGGAGTTTAGAAGTCAGATGGGTCAGGGATGGTGACATCCATGTGGAGACAGGGCATGGGGAGGAGGTAAGGGATGTGGAACATTTAGAGGGTGGACGAGAGTAGGGAGGGAATAAAATATGGAGTATAAAAAAATAATTTAAAAAAAACCAGAGCAAACCTGTAACAGATAACAGCCAAACAGGACAAAAGAAGATAAAATAAGACAAGGCAAATGCCCTCATATCAAGGCTGGACAAGTCAACCAATAGGAGGAAAAGAATCCCAAGAGCAGTTTCACTATGGCTAATAAATCTTACTGTTCACCAGTTTAGCTATATGAAAAAAATTTTTTCTTTGGCAGAGACTAACTCCCAAGCTTTCTCGGTGGTTAGTTAACAATTTTGTCTCTGTGGGATATCTGCACTAGTTTTATTTCTGCTGCTGTGACAAAATACCCAAAGAAAAGCAAATTCATGGAAAAAATGGATTATTTAGGCTTCAGTTCCAGATTATAGTCCATCATTCTGGGAAAGACAAAGAAACCGGAAGTTGAGGTAGCTCGTCAAATCAGTAGTCAAGAACAAAAAGTAAATGGGCATATGCATTACTCAGACACACAGGAAATGGTGAACTCACACTTTCCTCATTGGTTAATACTTGTAGTCAAGACAACCCCCAATGGGTATACTCTACAGGCCAACCTGACCAATACAATTTATCCTTAAGACCTCTTCTCAGGTGATTCTAGATTGTGTCAAGTTGACAAAACTAGCCATTTCACAGTCATTCAGAGTTTTATAGATAATCTTTACTAGATAAAGATATAAGGAAAGATATTTACAGATTTTGGATGACTACATACAGGCCACCCCACAGTAGGACAATTGAGTCAACTGGCTTTTCTTGTTGGAAACAAAATCCTTTACCAATACAAATATGGAAATTTTATTTGAGCTGGGAAGATTACTCAATATGTATGAGTGCTTGGTGGCCAAGAATGGGGAACTGAGTTAGAATCCCAGGACCCACATACAAAGCCAGATATGACTGCATGTGCCTATAACCACAACAATGTGGTGTGAAGCGGAGATAGGTGAATCCTGAATGCTTCTTGGCCATAGAGCCTAGCTCAAAAAGCAAGCTTCTAGTTTAATGAGATACCCTATGTCAAGGTAATATGGCAGAAAGCAATAACAGAAGAGGTATGTGGTTTTGCTCTCTACTTGTGTGCATATATGGTGTATACACCTACATACTCATGTGCATGGAACACACAGACAAATAAAAATATCTTAATTAATTCTTTGAGATTTTCATATAATGTATTTTGATACTATCTACCTGCCACTTTCCTTCTAACTCTTCCCTGCCCCCTCTCCTACCTCATTACCTTACAATTCTGTCCTCTTTTCCTTATTGATTTTGAGGCAAGCTCTCACTACATAACCCTGGATATACTAGAACTTTCTGTGCAGTCCAAGCTGACTCCTGAATGACAGACTGGCCTGCCTCTCACTTCTAGGTGCTAGGATTAAAGTTGTATCCCACAGTACACCAATATTTTTGCTTGTTTATTTGTTTATTGAAAATGGATTTTTTTCACACAATATATCTTGGTTACAGGTTTCCCCTCCCTCTACTCTTCAAAATTTCTCCATACCTTCCCTCTCACATGTCTCTTAAGAAAACAAACAGGCTTCTAATGTGTAATAATAAAATAAAATAGATTAAAGTATAACAAAGAAAACCTAACACATCGTAGTTAGACAACTAATTTATGTCTGTCATCTGTACAACAGCAATACCATCAAGCATTACTCCCCTGCTTTAGACTCTTTCTACTTGGAAAAATGACTTTTGTAAATAATTGTTTTGTCTTTTCCTTTCTCCAAGATTGTAAATTTTAAAGAAATTTCCTTTGAATGATGTGCATCCTAACTACTGGTATGGAGTATTACAGGAAAAGGAAATAGATAAACCCTGGTCACAAGATTGCTTGGTCAGTACAATTTCAAAGCTCAGAACCCGTAATGGTCTTCATATCTACTCAGAACAGTCCAGGAACCTGCTAATCTTGATCTTTTAGAGTGGCGTAACAGGAGTTGAGGAGACAGATGGCTCAGCAGTAAATGTGCTTGTTACATAAGCATGTGTGCCTAAGTTTCCATAAAGAAGGCAGGCTGAGGCCACATCTGTAATCCAGTCACTGTGTGTGTGTGTGTGTGTGTGTGTGTATGTTGACATGATTACTGGAGCTTGTTTGCTTCCAACCCAGCTTTAGGTTCAGTTAGAGACCTGTTCTCAATGCAGTAATGTGGAATGTGACAGAACAGGATGCCTGACATCCTCTCTTTTGTCACCCTGAGCATGCACTGGTATGTGTGTGCATATACTGAACTACACTGCATACCTTCCTGTGTCTATGCCTGTGATTGTCTTGATTGCCTTAATTGAAATGGTAAGACTTCACCACTGTGAATGACACTGTTTCCAAAGCACTCTGAACTGTGTGAGAGTTGGAACCAAGCTGACTACTACCATTCATATGTTAATTATTCTGTTCCTGGTTATGGATGTCCAGTCTCTGAAAGCTCATGACACTGTAACTTCTCTGCTTTGATGGACTGTAACATGGAGCCTTGATCCAAAGAATGCCTTTTCTCCATGAAGTTGCTTTGCAGGATATTTTGTCATAGCAACAGGAAGCCAATCTAGGCTAAGTTTTCCTAAGAATGTTCAAGTAGAAGGGACAAGTAATGTAAGAAATGCCACACTGAGTGGCATGTGGTCATCCTGACCTGTGTCTTGTGAGGCTCTACTTCTTCCTAAAAGATTCATCTGTCTACCATAGACTGCCTTTACTTGTTTGTTTGTTTGTTTGTTTGTTTCAGATACAAAGTATTCTCCAAATCAGTATACAATGAAGGCTGGTACTCAATGCAGCAGCAGTTACCAGAGGTCCTCCTTTAAGAGGTGATTAAATTATAAGGACTTTAACTTGATAAATCTATTAATGCATTTTAATTTATACCTGAATGGACTATTCTGAGGTAGCACATACATGGAGGAAGTAGGTCAATGGAGACGCTCACAGAAGGTATATCTTGTCATTCCCTTTTCTTTTGTCTCCTCCTTTCTTCTTTTCATCTTCTTCATTTTATCATCTCTATTCTCTTGATCTTTTCATTAAATGTTTTATTATTCCAGGGTTTCATACCTGCATATACTGTTTTTGATCAAGTTCACCCCATTTCTTACCCTCCAATACCCTTCTATCCCTCTTATTGCTTTCCCTTCCCAGTTTCATGTGGGAAGGAAAAAACTAAAACAGTAGGGGAGGGTTTGATGCTAAGGTCCTGTTCCCCAATTGGTTCTTGGTCTATCATTAAAGAAAGCCATGGACAGTTGCTGGGTGTAAGGAATAGGTGGGACTTTTGAGTTCCTGGAGAAAAGCAAAAATGCAAGGAAGGAGAGGTTCATTATGTTTTGGAGAGAGAATAATCCAGCAGCCACATAAGGTCTCTGGAGGAGCTGGGGCCTGTCGTAGCTCCTACAAGTGGGTGGTCAGAGTTGTTTTTCAGGGTCTAGAGGTATTTTAGCAACTAAAATTTAGTGCAGGTAGGAGGTGCAATGATAAGAGATTGATAAGGGTATGGTTCTTCAGGTGGGAGATAGTAGTGCCCAGCAACTGTGTCAAAAGGCAAGTTGAAAATGAACAATTGTAGAACAGAGGAGTGGTCCCTTGTTCTGGAAAGACTCAGTGAAGCAGTATAGAACAAAATCAGAACAGGGAAGTGGGAAGGGTTGGGTGGGAAAACAGGGGGAGGGAAGGGGACTGATGGGACTTTCGGGGAGTGGGGGTCCAGAAAAAGGGAAATCATTTGAAATGTAAATAAATATATCAATAAATTAAAAAAAAGAAGAAAAAAAAAGAAAAGAAAATGAACAATTGTATGTGTGCCTTTTATCCATGGATTCAAGGGAAGCTGGGTGGAGGCTGATAGCAAGGCTCATTCCCGGAACTAAGGTGAGGTAGTGAAAAATTACATGCAACACAAAACACTGACACCACTTAGTGCTTGGCTATGTGCATGGGTTAAAGTCCATCAACTATAGTGTGGGTTGGTTTTCAGGGACGAAATCTCTGAAGAAAACACACTCACCCTCCTCTGGGAACCATCGATTGCCCATAGATTCTCAGCTAGTAGTGGGGCTTCATGGTACCCTTTTTGTCCAAGATGGAATTTAGTCTGATTTGATCTTATGCATGCAGTCACAGTTGCTTGTGTTCACGTGTTACAAACAGCTCTCTCATGTTGAGAAAATGCTGTTTTGTTCTATACATTCAATACCTGCAACTATTATAATATTTCTAGCCTTTCCTAGATGGTGATCCCTAAGCCTTGGGTGGAGGTATGATACAGATGTCCCATTTAGAGCTGAAAACACCAGATTGCTATTCTCTGAATGTTTACCTGTAATTGCATGTCTCATTTTTACCACCACCTACCCATGAAAGAAGGTTCCTTGATGAGTGTCAAAAGATTCACTAAACTATAAATATAAAGGTAAGAATTTGGGTGACAGATTATTACTATGTCCATTTAGCAGAATAATATTAGATTTTTTTTTGTAGGCCTATGACTTAGCCACAGGTTATTGGTCCTAATACTGCCACCAGGTTTGGTCCAGATAGCTACAGGTTATTGGCCCTAAGAATGGCACCAGATTTGATCAAGATAAATGTGCACACTAGTGAAGTGGACCTGAAATGTAATCATAAAGCTGTTGTTACTCCTCTGACATTCATGCCAGTATTATAGCAGTGCACATATCTTTCCAAGCCAGCCTTAACTGAAACCTTCAGAATTCATAGCTGAGTGAGACTGATGACTATTTTTCACCCTTAGGAGCACTCATAGCACCTTCCAATACCGTAATTGCTAGTCCGTAGGGGTAAGCTTTCAGGTATCAGCATGATTTCTCCAAAATCTACTATGCCTCAAGTAGGTGGCATTGTGATGGCTATTCCTGGCTGTCAACTTGACTACATCTGGAATGAACTACAATCCAGAGATGGAGGGCACACTTATGATCCAGATCTTGAAGCTGGAGGACACGGGCTTCTGACCTGGGTCTTGACATGGATGGCACATGCTTTTGATCCAGATCTTGAGGCATAGTGGTTATGAAAATCTTAGGCCCAGCAAAGTAGTACACACTTTTAATCCCAAGAGACTGAGGTCTCTGTATTCAAGACCAGCCAGAGACAGAGCAAGTTCCAAATTCAGGCATAATGCTACACACCTTTAATCTAGGCCACACCTTCTACTGGAGGGCTACATAAAGGCATTAGAAGAAAGATGGCTCATTCTTCTTTGCCTGATTGCACTTACTTGCCAGAGCATGTGTTGGTATCCACTTCTTCAGGATTCAAGATTATGCAGAAGACCAGCTAAAACAATTAGCCTCATGGGACTGAGAAAATACTTGGATTCTTGGACTTCTCATTCACAGCTGCCCCTTGTTGTGTTAGTTGGACTGCAGACTGTAAGTCATTACAGTTAATCCTCTTAATATATAGATATATTCTGTAAATTCTGTGACTCTATAGAACCCTGACTAATACAGGTGTCTTAAATAATGGGGTCATAGCATCAAGTTTTGGAGGTAATCAAAAACAAGTAATAGCCTATAATATTTTGGGGCTCTATGCAATTTCACCGGACAACTCAAGAAAGGTTACACATTCCTGGTACTTGGCTTTTTATTTGTTGGCATTTGGTGTGTGATAGCTTTGTTTTCCCATTATAGAGTAACTCTATTTAAACGTCTTGTATGTGCATGTGTATATATTTTAGAATGTTTCTATAGTAGAATATTTCAATTCTAAGAAGAATTGCATCAGAATGTTTTTGGAAATTACATTAAAATTGTAGATTTCTTTTGGTGAGATGGCCATTTTCAAAATACTAATTTTAAAAATCCATGAGTATATGCCCAGGAGTGCTATAGCTGGGTTTTCAGATAGAATTTTTTTTTTTTTTTTTTTTTGAGACAGGGTTTCTCTGTGTAGCCCTGGCTGTCCTGGAATTCACTCTGTAGACCAGGCTGGTCTCGAACTCAGAAATCTACCTGCCTCTGCCTCCCAAGTGCTGGGATTAAAGGCATGCGCCACCACTGCCCGGCTCAGATGGAACTATTTTCAATTTTCTGAGAAACTGCCAGATTGATTTCCAGAGTGACTATACAAGTTTGTACTCTCAACCTCAATGGAGGAGTGTTCCCCTTTCTCCACATTCTTGCCAGCATGTGCTGTTGCTTCAGTTTTTTATCTTAGCCATTCTGATTGGTATAAGGTGGAATCTCAGGGTTCTTTTGATTTGCATTTCCCTGATATTTAATAAGGATATTGAACATTTAAGTGTTTTCTGACAATTTGAGATTCTTCTGTTGAAAATTCTGTTTAGCTCTGTACTCATTTTTAATTTGGTTATTTGGTTTATTGGGGTCTAGCTTCTTGAATTCTTAATATATTTTGAATATTAACCCTCTGGATATGGGGGTAAGTGAAGAACTTTTCCTGATATGTAGCCTGCTGTTTTGTCCTATTTACAGAGTTCTTTGCCTTACAGAAGCTTTTCAATTTCATGAGGCCCCCTTTATTAATTGTTGGTTTTAGAACCTGAGACATTGATGTTCTGCTCAGAAAATTATCTCTTGTACCAATGTGTTTAAGGATGTTTCCAACTTTCTCTTCTTTGAGATTTAATGTATCTGGTTTTATATTCAGGTCCTTGATCTACTTCGACATGAGTTTTGTGTGGGATAAATATGGATCTATTTGCATTCTTCTACATTCAGACATCTAGTTAGACCAGCACCATTTCTTGAAGATGCTTTCTATTTTTCCATTGTATGGTTTTGGCTTCTTTAACAAATATCAAGTGTCATATGTGTGTAGAATTATTTCTGGGTCTTTGTTTGATTCCATTGATCAACCTCTCTATTTCTATACCATACCATCTTGAATTGGAATAGGGAAAGGGACATCATTGTCTTGTTCCTGACTTTAGTCAAAATATTTCAAGTTTGTATCCATTTAGGATTAGGTTTACTGTGGGCTTACTATGTATTGCTTTTACTATGGTATGATGTGTTGCCTCCATCGCTAGACTCTCTGGGCTTTTTATAATGGAAGGATGTTGAATTGTTTTGAAGGTTTTTTTTTTTTTCTGTATCTAATGATGTGATTTTGTGGTTTCTGACCTTGAATATATCTTTGTGGTGGATTATGGTTAATGTTGGAGATTGGTTCTAATGCTTTGAATTAATCTGGCCCCCAAATAATGAATGTGCATGTCCAAATGCTGAAGGTCCTTGTCCCCAATTGGTTTTTGATCAATCAATAAAGAGCCAAAGGCCAAAGGCTAGGCAGGTAGACTGAGACAGAACCATTGAACTTGAGCAGGCTAGGAAGGAGGAGAAGAATCACCATGATTAAGAGGGAGACAAATCAGATTTAGAACTGCAGAAGGAAAATCATCTGAAATGAGACCCCCAGAAGGGCTGCTCAGAAGTGTCTTTGGCAGCACAGACCAGGGAGCCGCCCAGAAGGAGCCAGGGCAACAAAGATAAAATATAGAATTAGAGGGCGTTAAGTCAGGATTACAAGAGAGAAATGTATGCTAGTGCTAGTCACGGGTGTGTGTGTGTGTGTCTATGTCTTCCATTCAAGAATCCAAGAATCCAGATAGCTCCTGGGCAGGTGTGTGCCTGTGACCCACCAGGAGCCAAAGCAGTATAGCCAACTACTGTTATGGGTTAATGTTTTTTTTTTCCTATTACTCTGCTCTTTATTAGTGCTTACATTTTTAAACTTTTATTATGTTTCATGACTTTTTTAAAAAAAATTATACAACATACTTTGATTGTATTCTTTCTCTTTGTTCAAGTCCTTCCAGACCCTCTCCCACCTCCCACCCAAGTTCATGTTCTTTCCATTTCTTTTTTTCTTCTGGAAAAGCAAATAAAGCTCAGAGACAAGGGGTAGAGGGAAGAAACATATCTGCAAACTTGCCAACACTGTCTCACGCAGAACAACCGTAATGCTCTCTTTGGCAAACAATTACTTATATAATAATCTACGAATAAAATCTTCTTGGAATATTTTACTCCTTTTTGGTGGCAGGGATAAATAGAACTTGGATTGGAGACTTTATTCTTTTGGCAGATCTTCTTAGTCATTATAGACATTTATTCACGGTTATTACAAAATATATGTTTCTCTGATACGCACTTTTTAAAAAATCCCAAGGATGGGATAGCTGGGGACTCAGCTCAGGTATCTCCAAACATACATTGTTCATCCCCTGACCTCTCTCTGTTGTTTCTTGGTTGTTTTCTGGATCAATGTGAGTACCCCTGTTTGTCAGTTTCTATGGTCCAAATGTTTTTGTTGGTCCATAATTCCTTTGAAACAAATCCTGGGATCCACATTTTTTCCACTGGGACTCTGAAGCGGGAGGCATTTCACACCAGAGTACTAGACTTGCATTCCCAAGCCAGCTGAGAAGCCATTGCTATCACATTCTTAAATAAGTCTTCAGTGGTCTGTGGCAGCACCCCTCCACTTCTTCAGCCCACCGTTCGGTTGAGATGGAACTCTGTTTTTCCATTTCATTCATTCATTCATTCTATTTACATCCCAAAGTCAGGCACCCCTCTCCTCCCAATCAGACAGCTCCTGCCCCTGTTGACCCCTCCCTATCTCTTCTGAGAAGGGTGAGGATTCCTATATGTATCATTCTACCCTGGCAATCAGCTCACTACAGGACTAGGTACATCCTCTCCCACTAAGGCCAGACAAGAAGGCCCATTTAGAGGAAATGGATCCACAGGTGGTCAGCAGATTGAGGGACAGTCCCTGCTCTAGTTTTTGGGAGACCTGCATGAAGACCGAGCTGCATATCTGCTACATATGTTGGGGGGGGGGGGCTAGGTCTAGCCCATGCTCACTCTTTGGTTGGTTATTCATACTCTGGGAGCCCCCAAGGGTCCAGGTTAGTTAAATCTGTTGGTCTTCCTGTGGAGTCCCTATCTTCTTCAGGTCCCTCACTCAATCCTTCCTCCAACTCTTCCACAAGACTCCCCAAGCTCCAACTACTGTTCAGCGGTGGATTTCTGCATCTGTTTTCATAGGTGAAGCTTTCTCACAGGACAGTGATGCTAGGATCCTGTCTGCAAGCATATTTAAGTACCATTATTAATTTCAGGGATTTTTTCTTGTTGGTGTGATGGGTCTTAATTTGTGCCAGTCAGTGTTTGGCCATTCACTCTGTCTCTACTACATCTTTGTCCCTTGTAGGCAGGACACATTTTGGGTCAAAGATTTTGTGGTCTTTATCCCTCCACTGGGGGTCCGGCCTGACTATAGACAGTGGCCACTTCAGGTAGCATATCTCCCACTACTAGGCATCTCACAAAAATCATCCCTATAGACTTTCTTCTGCTTGTTCCCAGCCCAGGTTTCTAGAACATCCTAGAGATGCCTTTTCTGCTCACTGCCAATTTCTGTTCTCTCTCTGCTGCTCTCCTTACACCTAATCCCCAACCTTTTCCCCCTTCCCCATTTCCTCTCCCAAACAGTTTCGTCCCTCCCATCCATGTCTGATAAAAAGATTCAAGCATACTCTCTTGGACCCTCCTTATTATTTGGGTTCTTTTTGGTTGAGTTTTTTCTTATTTATGTTTTATTAAATAAGTTTATTTATTTACATTCCAAATATTACCTCTTTCCCAGTCTCCTCTCACAAAGTTCTTCATCCCATCCCCCTCCACTTTACCTCTGAAGGCTATTTACCCATTCACCTACACACTCCCACCTCATTCACCTTCAGTTTCCCCTTTCCTGGGGCATCAAGTCTCTACAGGGTTAGGCATATCCTCTCCCATGGAAGCCACACAATGCAGTCTGGGAAGAAACAATCTGCAAACTTGCCAACACTATCTCACCCAGTACAACCATAATGCTCTCTTCTGCAAACAATTACTTATATAATAATCTATGAATACAATTTGTAGCAGGGGGCCACAGACCACAGTCCATGTATGCTCTTTGGTTGGTGGCTTAGTCTCTGAGGGGGGTCCAAGTTAGTTGATGCTGTTCTTCCTATAGGCCTGCCATCCCCATCAACTCCCTCAGTCCTTCCCCTAACTCTTCTATAGAGGTCCAAAACCTCAGTCTAATGGTTGTTTCTAAGTATCTGCATCTGTTTCAGTAATCTGCTAGTAGAGCCTTTCAGAGCACAGCCATGCTAGGCTCCTGTCTGCAAGCACAACTTGACATCAGTAATAGTGTCAGGGTTTGGTGCCCGTGCATGGGATAGATCCCAAGTTGGGCCAGTCAGTGGATGGCCTTTCCTTAAATCTCTGCTCCATTTTTTTTTTTTTTGTCCTTGCATTTTTTTTTAGACAGGAACAATTCTGGGTTAAAAATTTTGAGGGTACACAGGTGGTGCCATTGCCACACGGAGGGGGTCCTGTCTATCTACTGGAGGTGGGCTCTTCAGGTTTGGGCGTTTGGTTAACTCCATCCCCATTGAGTCCTGGAGCATCCCACATCACAGTATCTGAAACTTTCTGGAGGTTCCCACCACCACCACTCCCTGCAGCTGCATATTGCCATTCATTTTACTGGACTTCTGGACTTCTGTCCTATCTATTCCCATACCTGATCCTGTCCCCCTTTTCTCTTTCCTTTGCCCTCTTCCATCCAAGTCGTTCCCTCCCTCTGCCTCCCATGATTATTTTCTTCCCCAGTTTAAGTTGGATTAAAGCATCCTCACTTGGGCCTTCCTTGTTAAACTTCATATGCTCTGTCAGTTGAATCATGGGTATTATGTTCTTTGGGGTAACATCCACTTATCAGTGAATATATACCATGCAGGTCCCTTTGGTTCTGAGTTACCTTGATCAGATGATTATTTTCTAGTCCCATCCATTTGCCTGCAAAATTCAAGATGTCCTCATTTTTAATAGCTAGATAGTATTCCATTGTGTAAATGTACTACATTTTCTGTATCCATTCTTTGAGTGAGGGATATTATTTCCAGCTTCTGGCTATTATGAATAAAGCTGCTATGAACATGGTAGCACACATGTCCTTAGGATATATGCCCAGTGTACCCTCACTTTCCACCAGCCTTGAGTTGGCAAAACCTCCAACAGTTTTTACAGCCTGGCTGAAGACAGCTCCTGGCCTCACTGCATTTGCATTTTCCTGCCAGAGCTTTGAGGAGTGGACTACCTGCTGAGCTCACTTTGCATCTCAACTGAGCCAGAACAAAGAACGAGTCTCTGGTTTCCCCCATATTTGTTTAAGAGTTAAGATATTACATTGAGCCTTGGTCCAAACTTTGTCTTGACTTCATCATTCCTCTCCCCTGTCCATTTGCTTTCAGCGCCAGCTCTCCTTCCAGGTGTACCCCAGCTCCTCTTCCAGGTGTACCCCAGCTCTCCTTCCATGTGTACCCCAGCTCCCCTTCCATGTGTACCCCAGCTCCCCTTCCAGGTGTACCCCAGCTCCCCTTCCAGGTGTACCCCAGCTCTCCTTCCAGGTGTACCCCAGCTCCCCTTCCAGGTATACCCCAGCTCCCCTTCCAGGTGTACCCCAGCTCTCCTTCCAGGTGTACCCCAGCTCCCCTTCCAGGTGTACCCCAGCTCTCCTTCCAGGTGTACCCCAGCTCCCCTTCCAGGTATACCCCAGCTCCCCTTCCAGGTGTACCCCAGCTCTCCTTCCAGGTGTACCCATTTTGACCAAAGCTGCAAGACAGCAACAGCCCAGGAGTGGTATAGTTGAATCTTCAGGTGGAATGATTTCTAATTTTCTGGGGATCCTCCAGATTGATTTCCAGAGTGGTTGTTGATCTGATCATAAAAAGAGAAAGAGGTGTGAGAATATGTTCTATGGCACTGTGCAGGAAGTAGGTGCCTCAGCGGGCCCATGCGGAGGCATCACTTCCCCCAAGGGAACTGACACACACCAGCATAGTATAGAATAGAGTTTATTCAGGGCATGGGATGGGAGTTAAGAGGGTAGTAGAGACAGAGAAAGGCAGAGAGAGGGAGAGAGTAGAGAAGCTGAGGCCGACTATGACCACGTGAAGAGAGGGGGGAGGGAAGGAGCATCCAAGAGGGGGCAAGAGAGAAGCTGAGAGTGAGAGAGGTAAGAGAGAGATAAGAGAGAGAGGAGGGGGGTGAGCAACCCCCTTTATAGTAGGCCAGGCCTACCCAGCTATATAGTTTACAACATGTTGATTTAATTTAGTACCTGGTATCTGTCTAGAAAATCATCCATTTCATCTACTTTTGCCAGTTTTGTTGAGTATATGCATTTGTAGTAAGATCTGAAGATTTTTTTAATTTCTTCAGTTTCTGTAGTTATGTCTCCCCTTTAATTTTGCATTTTGTTAATTTGGATAATATCTTGTATTTTGTTCAGTGTAGTTACTCTCCATGTGTTAGAGTTATTCTTGTCATATCCTCTGTAGGTCTGGATTAGTGGAAAGATACTCTTTCAGTTTGCTTTTGTCATGTAACATCTTGGTTTCTCCATCTATGGTGATTACAAGTTTTGCTGGGTATAGAAGTTTGGGCTGACATCTGTCATCTCTTAGGGGCTCCAAGTCATCTGTCCAGACCCATCTGGCTTTTGGTGTCTCTGTTGAGAAGTCAGATATAATTCTAATAGTTGTGCCTTTACATGTTGCTTGTTTTTTTCTCCTGCAGATTTTAATATTTTTTCTTTCTTCTGTACTTTTAGTGCTTTGATTATTATATGGAGGGAGGATTTTTTCTGATCCAATCTATTTAGCATTCTGATACCTTCTCTTCTGTTTATAGACATATCTTTCTTTAAGTTAGAGAAATTTGTTTACTTATTGTTGTTGTTGTTTGTTTATTTGGTTGATTTTTTTGGTTTTGCTTTCTTGATGTTCTTGAAAATATTTTCTGAGCTCTTGAACTGGGAATCTTCTTTTCCTATTCTTATTCTTATTAGGTTTGGTGTTGTCATAATATCCCAAATTTCATGGTTTTATTTTGTTAGTAACATTTTATATTTGGCATTTTCTTTACTGATAAATCAAATTTTCATATTGTATCTTCTTCACCTGAGATCCTCTCTTCCATCTCTTGTATTCTGTTGGTGATGCTTGTGTCTGTAGTTCCTGTTCTCTTCCTAGGTTTCCATCTCTGGTTTGCCTCAGTTAGTGTTTTCATTTTTGCTTGTATTTCCATTTTCAGGTCTTGAAGTTTTATTCATTTCATTCATCTGTTTGATTGTATTTTTCTGTATTTCACTGAGGGATTTATTTGTTTCCTTTTTAAGGACTTTTATCTGTTTGATTGTGGCTTCCTGTATTTCTTTAAGGGATTTATTCCCTCTTTAAAGGTCTCTTCATCAGATGTGATTTAAGGTCACAGTCTTATCTTCAGGTGTGTTAATATCCAGGTCTTGCTGAAGTAGGAGAGCTGGTTTCTGATGGTGCCCTATTACACTGGCTTTGTTGTTTATTTTCTTTCACTTGCCTTTAGCCATCTCATTGTCTCAAGCATTGGCTGGTCTGATAGTACCTGGGAGTAGCAGGTCTCTGAGACTTGTTATAGGTGGCAGCAGGCCTCCCTGGAGGCAGACAAAATTGATATTGGGAGTGGGGTTCTGATCAAAGATTGCAGGTAGCTGTGTAGACTGAAAGATGTAGATCTGGAATATGATTTTTAATGTATTTGCTAACAGGTCCCCTATTGTATCTATATTTGATATTAGCCCTCTGTTGGATGTAAGGTAGGTAAAGATCTTTTCCCAATTTGTTGGTTGCCATTTTGTCCTATTGAGTGTCCTTTGCATTCCAAAAACTTTGTAATTTTATGAGGTCCCATTTGTCAATTCTTGATCTTAGAAAATAAGCTATTGTTGTTCATATCAGAAAATTTTACCCTGTGCTCATGTGTTCAAGGCTCTTCCCCACTTTCTTTTCTATTAGTTTCAATGTGTCTGGTTTTATGTGGAGGTCCTTGATACACTTGGACTTGAGCTTAGTACAAGGAGATAAGAATGGATTGATTTGCATTCTTCTGCTTGCTAGCCACTATTTGAACCAACATCATTTGTTGAAAAGGCTATCTTTTCTCCACTGGATGGTTTTAGCTCCTTTGTCAAAGATCAAGTGATCATAGGGGTGTGGGTTCATTTCTGGGTCTTCAATTCCATTCCATTGATCTACCTACCTGTCACTGTACCAATACCATGCAGTTTTTAACAATATATCTCTGCAGTACTGCTTGAGGTCTGGGATACATCAAGTTCTTTTACTGTTGAGAATAGTTTTAGCTCTCCTGGGTTTTTGTTATTCCAACTAAATTTGAGAATTGTTCTTTCTAACTATGAAGAATTGAGTTGGAATTTTGATGGAGATTGCATTGAATCTATATATTGCTTTTGGCAAGATGGGCATTTTTACTATATTAATCCTGCTAATCCATGAGATCTTTCCAACTTCTGAGGTCTTCTTCAATTACTTTAGTCAGAGACTTGAAGTTCTTGTCAAAAATACAGATCTTTAATTTGTTTGTTTAGAGTCACACCAAGATACTTTATATTGTTTGTGACTATTGTGAAGGTGTCATTTCCCTAATTTCTTTCTCAGCCTGTTTATCCTTTGAGTATAGGAAGGGTACTGATTTGTTTGACTTAATTTTATATCTGGCCACTTTGCTGAAGTTGTTTATCAGCTATAGGAGTTCTCTAGTGGAGTTCTTTGGGTCACTTAAGTATACTACCATATCATCTGCAAATAGTGATAGTTTGAGTTCTTTCTTTCCAATTTGTATCCCTTTGACCTCATTTTTTTGTCTAATTGCTCTAGCTAGAATTTCAAGTACTATATTGAATAGATATGGAGAGAGACGGCACCCGTTTGTAATCCCTGATTTAAGTGCCATTGCTTCAAGTTTCTATCCATTTAGTTTGATGTTGGCTACTGGTTTGTTACATATTGCTTTTATTATGTTTAAGTATGGGTCTTGAATTCCTGATCTTTCCAAGACTTTTAACATGAAAGGATGCTGAATTGTGTCAAATGCTTTTTCAGCATCTAATGAAATGACCATGTGGTTTTTTTCCTTTGAGTTTGTTTATGTAGTGGATTACATTGATAGATTTCTGAATATTGAACCATCCCTGCATTCCCTGGATGAAGCCTACTTGATCATGGTGAATGACCATTTTGATGTGTTCTTGGATTTGGTTAGCAAGAATTTTATTCAGTGTTTTTGCATTGATATTCATAAGGGAAAATGGTCTAAAGTTCTCTTTCTTTGTTGGATCTTTGTGTGGTTTTGGTATCAGCATAATGGTGGCTTCATAGAACAAGTTGTGTATTGTTCCTTCTGTTTCTATTTTGTGGAATAGTTTGAAGAGTATTGGCGTTAGGTATTCTTTGAAGATCTGATAGAATGCTGCACAAAACCCGTCTGGTCCTGGACTTTTTTGGTTGGGAGACTTTCAATGAACACTTCTATTTCTTCAGGGGTTATGGGACTGTTTAGATGGTCTATTTGATCCCGATTTAATTTTGGTATTTGGTATCTGTCTATGAAATTGTCCATTTCATCCAGTTGTGCTGTGTCTTCACTTCTTGACGGAGCAAATGGGCATCACCAGGTTCACAGAAACAACTTGGGGCAGGTCACACTAGGGCTCCAAGGGCACCCAAGAGGATGGCAGCACATCAGTAAGCTGTGCCAGGGGAAACCCAGCCATCCAGTGTTGTGGAAATAGCCTTACAGTCTCACAGGAGGCTCAAACACCAGCCAGTGACAACAAGACCAACTAATGCTAGAGATAGCAAGATGGCAAAAGGCAAATGTAGGAACGCTTCTAACAGAAATCTAGGCAATATGGCAGCGTCTGAACCCAACTCTCCAACAAAAGCAAGTCCTGGATACCCCAACACACCAGAAAAACAAGATTTGGATTTAAAATCACTGGTCATGATGCTGCTAGAGGAACACAAAAAGGACATAAATGAATCTCTTAAAGAAATACAGGGGAACATGAATAAGTGAGAAACCCTTATAATGGAAACACAAAAATCACTTAAAGAAATTCAAGAGAATAAGGCTCAAGAGATAGAAGCCAATAAAGAAGAAACACACACACACACACACACACACACACACACAAAACCTTAAAGAAATGCGGGAGAAAGTGAGTCAAATGGCAGAAGTCATAAGAGAGGAAACACAAAATCTCTTAAAAGGAAAACACAAACAAATTAAGGAACTGAGCAAAATCATCCTGGATCTAAAAACAGAAGTAGAAACAACAAAGAAATCACAAAGGGAGACAATGTTGGAGATAGAAAACCTTGGGAAGAAATCAGGGGCCATAGATGCAAATATCAACAACAGAATACAAGAGATGGAAGAAAGAATCTCAGATGCCGAAGATACCATAGAAACCATTGACTCAACAGTCAAAGAAAATGCAAAATGCAAAAAGCTTGTATCCCAGAACATCCAGGAAATCCAGGACACAATGAGAAGACCAAACCTAAGGATTATAGGTATAGATGAGAGTGAAGATTTACAACTGAAAGAGAAAGCAAATATCTTTAACAAAATTATGGAAGAAAACTTCCCTAACCTAAAGAGAGAGATGCCCATGAATATACAAGAAGCCTACAGAACTCCAAACAGACTGGACCTGAGCAGAAATACCTCCCATCACATAATAATCAAAGCCCAAAATGTACTAAACAAAGAAAGAATACTAAAGGCAGTAAGAGAAAAAGGCCAAGTAGCATATAAAGGAAGACCTATCAGAATCACACCAGATTTCTCACCAGAAACCATGAAAACTATAAGATCCTGGGTAAATCTCATGCAAACTCTAAGAGAACACAAATGCCAGCCAGAACTACTATACCCAGCAAAACTCTCAATCACCATAGATGGAGAAACTAAGATATTCCATGACAAAACCAAATTTATACAATATCTTTCCACAAACCCAGCTCTACAAAGAATAATAGGAGGAAAACTCCAATACAAGGAGGGAAACTATACCCTGGAAAAAGCAAGATAGTAACCTTCTTTCATCAAACCCAAAAGAGGATAACCACTCAAATATAAAAATAACATCAAAAATGACAGGAAGTAATAATCACTATTCCTTAATACCTCTTAATATCAATGGACTCAATTCCCCAATAAAAGGACATAGATTAACAGACTGGATAAGGAAAGAGGACCCTACCTTTTGCTCCATACAGGAAACACACCTCAGTGTCAAAGACAAAAACTACCTTAGAGTAAAAGGCTGGAAGACAATTTTACAAGCCAATGGTCTCAGGAAATGAGCTGGAATAGCCATTCTAATATCAGATAAAATTGACTTTCAACCTAAAGTCATCAAAAGAGACACAGAAGGACACTTCTTGCTGGTCAAAGGAAAAATTGACCAAGAAGAGCTCTCAATTCTGAACATCTATGCGCCAAATGCAAGGGCACCCTCATTTGTAAAAGAAACTTTACTAAAGCTCAAAGCACACATTGCACCTAACACAATAATTGTGGGTGACTTCAACACTGCACTATCCTCAATGGACCAATCAGGAAAACAGAAACTAAGCAGGGACACGGTAAAACTAATTGAAGCTTTGGACCAATTGGATTTGACTAATATTTATAGAACATTTCACCCCAAAGCAAAAGAATATACCTTTTTCTCAGCACCTCATGGTACCTTCTCCAAAATCAACCATATAATTGGTCACAAGAGAGACCTCAACAAAAATTTAACTAATCCCATGCCTCCTATCAGATCACTATGGAATGAGAGTGATCTTCAATAGCAACAAAAACAACAGAAAGCCCTCATACACATGGAAACTGAACAATGCTCTACTCAATGACACCTTGGCCAAAGAAGAAATAAAGAAAGAAATCAGAGACTTTTTAGAATTTAATGAAAATGAAGGCACAACATACCCAAATCTTTGGGACACAATGAAAGCAGTGCTAAGAGGAAAATTAATAGCCCTGAATGCCTCCAAAAAGAAATGGGAGAGAGCATACACTAGCAGCTTAATGGCAGACGTGAAACCTCTGGAACAAAAAGAAGCTATTTCACCCAGGAGGAGTAGTAGGCAGGAAATCAACAAACTCAGGGCTGAAATCAATCAAGTGGAAACAAAGAAAACCATACAAAGAATCAATGAATCCAGGAGCTGGTTCTTTGAGAAAATCAACAAGATAGATAACCCCTTAGCCAGACTGACCAAAGGGCACAGTGAAAGTATCCAAATTAACAAAATTAGAAATGAAAAGGTGGATATAACAGCAGAAACTGAGGAAATTCAAAAAATCATCAGATCCTACTACAAAAACCTATACTCAACACAACTGGAGAATCTGGAGGATATGGACAATTTCCTATACAGATATCAAATACCAAAATTAAATCAGGACCAAATAGATCATCTAAACAGTTCCATAACCCCTAAAGAAATAGAAGGGGTCATAGAAAGTCTTCCAACCAAAAAAATCACAGGACCAGAATTCTATCAGACCTTCAAAGAAGACCTAACGCCAATACTCTTCAAACTATCCACAACATAGAAACAGAAGGAACACTACCCAACTCCTTCTATGAAGCCACAATTATGCTGATACCAAAACCACACAAAGATCCAACACAGAAAGAGAACTTCAGACCAATTTCCCTTGTGAACATCGATGCAAAAATACTCAATAAAATTCTTGCCAACTGAATCCAAGAACACATTAAAAACGATCATCCACCATGATCAAATAGGCTTTATCCCAGGGATGCAGGGTTGGTTCAATATACAAAAATCCATCAATGCAATCCACTACATAAACAAACTCAAAGAAGAAAACCACATGGTCATCTTTCACTGGATGCTGAAAAAGCATTCAACAAAATTCAGCATCCTTTCATGCTTAAAGTGTTGGAAAGAACAGGAATTCAAGGCACATACCTAAACATAGTAAAAACAATATACAGCAAACTGGTAGCCAGCATCAAGCTAAACGGAGAGAAACTTGGAGCAATCCCACTAAAATCAGGGACTAGACAGGGCTGCCCCCTTTCTCCTTATCTTTTCAATATTGTACTTGAGGTACTAGCTAGGGCAATTAGACAACATAAGGAGGTCAAAGGGATACAAATTGGAAAGGAAGAAGTCAAACTATCATTATTTGCAGATGATATGATAGTATACCTAAGTGACCCAAAAAAACTCCACTAGAGAACTCCTACAGCTGATAAACAGCTTCAGCAAAGTGGCAGGTTATAAAATTAACTCAAACAAATCAGTGGCCTTCCTATACTCAAAGGATAAGCAGGCTGAGAAAGAAATTAGGGAAATGACCCCCTTCACAATAGCCACAAACAGTATAAAGTATCTTGGGGTGACTCTTACCAAACATGTGAAAGATCTGTATGACAAGAACTTCAAGACTCTGAAGAAGGAAATGGAAGACCTCAAAAAATGGAAAAACCTCCCATGTTCATGGATCAGCAGGATTAATATAGTTAAAATGGCCATTTTGCCAAAAGCAATATACAGATTCAAAGCAACACCCATCAAAATCCCAACTCAGTTCTTCATAGAACTAGAAAGAGCAATTCTCAAATTCATCTGGAATAACAAAAAACCCAGGATAGCTAAAACTATTCTCAATAACAAAAGAAATTCTGGGGGAATCAGTATCCCTGAGTTCAAGCAATACTACAGAGCAATAGTGTTAAAAAAAACTGCATGGTATTGGTACAGTGACAGGCAGGTGGACCAATGGAACAGGATTGAAGATCCAGATATCAACCCACACACCTATGGCCACTTAATCCTCGACAAAGGAGCTGAAAACATCCAATGGAGAAAAGATAGCCTTTTCAACAAATGGTGCTCATTCAACTGGAGGTCAGCATGCAGAAGAATGTGAATTGATCCATCCTTATTTCCTTGTACCAAGCTCAACTCCAAATGAATCAAGGACTTCCACATAAAGCCAGACACTCTGAAGTTAATAGAAAAGAAACTGGGGAAGACCCTTGAGGACATCGGTACGGGGGAAAGTTCCTGAACAGAACACCAATAGTGTATGCTCTAAGATCAAGAATTGACAAATGGGACCTCATAAAATTACAAAGTTTCTGTAAGGCAAAGGACACCATCAAAAGGACAAATTGGTAACCAACAAATTGGGAAAAGATCTTTACCAACCCTACATCAGATAGAGGGCTAATATCCAATATATACAAAGAACTTAAGAAGTTAGACTCCAGAAAACCAAATAACCCTATTAAAAAATGGGGTATAGAGCTAAACAAAGAATTTTCACCTGAAGAACTTCGGATGGCTGAGAAGCATCTTAAAAATTGCTTGACTTCATTAGTCATTAGGGAAATGCAAATCAAAACAACCCTGAGATTTCACCTTACACTAGTCAGAATGGCTAAGATTAAAAATTCAGGAGACAGAAGGTGTTGGGGAGGATGTGGAGAAAGAGGAACACTCCTCTACTGCTGGTGGGGTTGCAAATTGGTACAACCACTCTGGAAATCAGTCTGGCAGTTCCTCAGAAAACTGGGCATGTCACTTCTGGAGGATCCTGCTATACCCCTCCTGGGCATATACCCAGAGGATTCCCCAGCATGTAATAAGGATACGTGCTCCACTATGTTCATAGCAGCCCTATTTATAATAGCCAGAAGCTGGAAAGAACCCAGGTATCCCTCAACGGAAGAATGAATGCAAAAAATGTGGTATATCTACACAATGGAGTACTATTCAGCCATTAGAAACAATGAATTCATGAAATTCTTAGACAAATGGATTGAGCTGGAGAGCATCATACTAAGTGAGGTAGCCCAGACTCAAAAGATCAATCATGGTATGCACTCACTAATAAGTGGATATTAGCCTAGAAAACTGGAATACCCAAAACATAATCCACACATCAAATGAGGTACAAGAAGAATGGAGGAGTGGCCCCTTGTTCTGGAAAGACTCAGTGTAGCAGTATAGGGCAATACCAGAACGGGGAAGTGGGAAGGGGATAGGAGAACAGGGGGAGGGAAGGAGGCTTATGTGACTTTCAGGGAGTGGGGGGCCAGAAAGGGGGAAATCATTTGAAGTGTAAATAAAAAATATATCGAATAAAAAAAAGAAAAAGAAAAAAAAGAGTAACTATAATTAAGACCGTTCTTTAATGCTTGGTTAAAATGTTCTGCAGACATGTTAGGCCCATTTTCTTAAATTCTAGGGTTTTTGTATTTCATTTATGCTCTATCTTGAGTGTTCCTATGAGATATTGTCCTATATTATCTTGTGCCTCATTCCTGGGTCATAGCTTTTCTATGAGATGTGTAACACTCCGTCACTGCTGCACACACAGGTGGGTCTTACTCAGAATCAGATTCTGTTCCCACCCTATGTCCACAGCTTATGATGAAGTTGCTATAGGATGTAGAACTTCTTACCCACCCGTGGACACAAATGCAAAGTTTGATCTAATCCCATCCTGGGTAAACAGCTTCTGCTGAAGATTCTGAGAGATGTATCACTGGTTGTGCTCTTGTGAACCTATCTTATATCAAATCTGGTCCCCACTCTGAGATGGTATCTTCAAAGCTGTTGAGAGATGACAAAATTTCTGAGTTCCTTGGGCTTATCTAGAGGTTAAATTCACTCTTTGCCTTGTGTCTGCATCTCTTCTTCCTTCTTCTCTTTCTCCTTACTATCATCATTGTTGTCACCATTGTAGTCATCATGATCATCATCATCATCTTCACCATCACCATCACCATCATCATCATCACCACCACCACCACTACCACCACCAGCATTACCACTACCACTGTCTTCCTTGCAGGCTGTCATGAGTTGAGCATCTGCGTTCCACCACATGCCCCTAGTCATGATATTCTCCCTCATAACAAGCCAGAAGCATCACAGGACTATAGACTGAAACTTCTGAAACAATGAACCACAGTTCTATCACTATATCAGAAAACTACCAATCTCTTCTCAAATGATTATCCCTTAAAGAAATCTTACTTGAGTTTTGGTATTTTTGGTTTTTTGTTTGTTTGTTTGTTTAATCAATTGTCATCTTCTAAGTATTGGGTCTTAAGGTCACAGAGAAGCAAGCAGGATAAAGTGTACAGGATTCTTGGATATGGTAGCATCACCATTATAATTTAAAAATTTTAGTTTTTGTTTTATATACTAACAGTTGGGCTTTGAGGCATTTGAGTTGGAGTTGAAACAAAAAGGCTTTGTAGACCATTGGGATCAAATAATTGCACTTATGGAAGAACATGCATAAGGACCAGATTGTAAAAGTGCTGTGGTGTGAATAAAGCTTGTGTGCTCACCTGAAATTCACACTGAAATTTTATTGGCACTTTGGCAGCATTGAAGGCAGGTCCTTTAAGGAAAATGGTATGCACACTGTTCATGTCTCTTGACATTTGCCACATTATCTATGTACATCATAAATTTTTCCACTAGTGGAATAGTGGCCAAAGGTTACAGGAGTAATACGCTGCTTTCTGGTTGGATCTGAGGTCTGCTCTACAGTAAGCACTTCATCCATGGCATTGTAAATGTGGTCGAAAGCCCATGTCCCATGAGGTCATATTCTCAAACAGGGAAACGTAATACTACTGTTTTGCAAAAACACCTTTTAAATACTCATATATATATATATATGAATTTGTACTGTTTAGCCTCTTTGTTCAGGGGAAACAATGCCCAAGACTCATAGCTAGTCAACGTGTCTAGAATAAGTAACTGCTGAGAGTTCAGTCATAAATGCAACATGTATATCCACTATCACAAAGCTTATATGAGATCCAGAGGCTAGAGGAGTGCTGTGAAATCCTGTCTTCTGGATGCAACATGGCCACTGCACTCGTGAATTCATAACAGTTATGGTTACTTGTGTTAAGTCTTGGACAAGATCAAGCCAGCTGGACCGGTCATTTCAGCAGAAAACAACACTAATTGGACTCAGTGTGTTACAAAAAAGAAAGAAAAGAGGACATAAAAGTAGAAGGAGATGTATTGGGGTATAACCTGGGTAAGTGACAGGGGAAGTTAGGTTTTAATATAATAGAGATGAATTGTATACATGTATGGAATTTTCAAAGAATGAATAAAAGTTTTCTTTTTTAAAAATGAGAAAAGAAATAAATTCTGCATTTACCATAAAGGAGTCAAATAGCTGATAGAATGAATCCTGACTTATTGTTCTTTGCTTCTCCTTACCTGCTAAGTGGGCAGTGGATTAACTATCAGTGTGGGAAAATTGCCAGGAGCCAAACTGACCCTTACTTTATGTTTAGAGTTCATTTTAAAGATAGGCTTAGGTTTTGACTTTACCTCAGCTACAGACCTTGGAGAGATTGGGTGGTCAATGGTCACTGTGCCCTCCCAGAAGAAGAAAACATCTTACAGCTGCCAGAGATTCACCTTGACAGAATGCCCGGGCTATATGGAAAATCCCACTTGCCTTATTTCTTCCCTGACTGTATAAGTTCCCTGAGAAAATACAGTTTTGGGGGCCTTGAACAAAGTTGGTCTTGTCCTCATTCTTCATGTCTCCTGTGTGTATTTCTCTTCTAGGGTCCCGTTGAAAAATGAATGAGGAGAGGAAAGCAGCTACAAACACGGCTGAAGATATCAGGCACTAAGTAACTATCAGCAACAATGATTCAATGAAGAAATCACCATGAGTAGGGACACTAGTTGGACTAGATGGCATTTATGAAAGGCTCAGAGATTTGCTTGACCCCCTCCATTATAGTGGAGAGACAACAAAGATTATTATTTCAGAATAATAATATTGAAATTATTAAAGGCAACCCATACCTTGGTCATGCCGTGAGTGGAGTAGTTCTTTCGGGTAGAGATGTTAAATTTTCTCAGACCAATTTTCTAGAATATTTAGTAAGTACCAGGCCATTCAAGAAGCTCAGCCTCCACTCTATCTCTCTCAGTGTAGAACCCACTTCCTTATTTGTCTTCCTGAGGGTACATTTGGGGACTGAGTAACTGGGTGTTACAATTGAAAGCTATTTTCCAGGAGTCCTGTACATTGAGGGACAGCAGTGATCATGAGCAACTCCAAGAAAGTCAGGGTGAGCATGGCCCCAGTGGATAAATGTGGGATGGAATTGTGGGAGCTCCCCTGGAACAGTTCAGATCTTTTCTTGGCTCTTTGCTGATGTTCTTTTCAATCTAAGCAGGGGCTGAGGACCAGTGGCATCAGACCTTCCTCAAAAGACTCTGGGCTCCAGCCAACTTTTGAACTTCATAGCTTCCCAGGTACAGCAAGGATAAGAGGCAGTTTCCCCCATCTACCTGTTTTCTGTAGGAGTGTTTTTTTTTTTTTTTATATAAAGATTGTTCCTCTAGATTCCTGTGTCTATGGAAGCAGAGTTTAGAACTCCGAGCTTCTAGGTCCTAGATAGTGGACTAAGCTAAGACATTGGGGTGAAAAATGATGGACGGGAGGTTGACCTTTGAATTTTATGCACTTAAAAGTGTGTGAGTATGTCAATGCATGAGTGTAATGGTGTGTTTGAGTAAGTGTGTGTGCAAATAGAGTAGAGTGCAATTGTGGAAGACAGTGCTGACCTTTTACCTTGAGACAGGATCTTGTTCTCTGCTGCCTATGACATTTAATATTTTATTTTCCAGATTCAATAATTTCTTACAAACTTGATCTTTATTTACAACTGAATAAAATTCTACTGTGTCTGCATCACATTTTCATGACTGGTTCACCAGAGATAAGCATTATCTCCTTGATTTTTTGGCTCAGTTTTCAGTGTCTCCAGTTCCCAGTCTGAGGAGCCTACGTATGATGAGATGACAGAGGTGAAAGCTGAAATTGGTGAGTGACTGAAAACCAACTCTCTAAGGGCCCGCAGAGATCTCTGTGGTATGGTTGCTTTTATTTCTGTGCTCCAATGCAGACACCTCTGTGGTGTGGTTGCTTGTATCTCCAGAAGTAAAGTTTCCAATGTGCCTGACTTGTTTCAGCTGTGAAATACAGACACAGGGAAACACTGAGGGGGCACATGTTATTCACAGATATCCATGCACAGAGACAATATTCTGAATTTTCAGGGTTACAAAGTCCTTACTTCCCTCATTTTGAAAGAGATGGGGCCAGAATTTTTATGTTCTCCTGGCCATAGAAAGTTCAGTTTTCTATGGGTTTCCTGTGAAGGGCAATCTTAATTTCTGGAGTCTTTTTTACGTTTTATAAATTATTTTATAATATAACGAGTTAGTTTATGACATTTTCTATAGTGTATAGTATTGGATGTTTCTCATAATTTTTCTCATAGTTGCCCTATAGCCACTCTTGTTTCCCTATACCTATGAGGGTATGTACCCCCAAAAGTTTCATTTGTTTTTATGCCATATGCATGTATTTTAAGTAGAAGAGTGTCACATGTGATATTTTCTTTTTTGAGATTTTTGTACTCACAATCCCTTCTTGTCACACTTTTTCTCCATTTTGTACATAATTTCGCTTTTCAGATAGATAGATGATGTATAGACAGGCAGATGATAGGTTATATAGACAGATAGATTGACAAATAGGTCAATAGAAAGGTAGATAGATAGATAGATAGATAGATGATAGATAGATGAAAGATAGATAGATATAAATATAGATATCTATCTCAGTCTGACTTATTTTGCATAGTATAATAATTTTCACTTCCACCTATTTCCCTGAAAATGACATTCACTCTTATGCGTGGCTGAATAAAATCCCAGTGTGCATATATGCATAGATACATATGCATATATATATATGTATATATATATAATATTTTTCATGACTGGTTCACTAGAGATGAGCATGAGCATTATCTTCTTCATTTTTTGGCTCAGTTTTCAGTCTCTCTAGTTCCCAGTGTGAGGAGCTTATCTATGATGAAGTGACAGATGTGAAAGGTGAAATTGGTGAGTTTAACTTTAAAAAATATCTACAGTGACCAAGTAGTGCTGCTCACATGCACATGGTATGAGGCTACCCACTGGTGTCTGACCAACCTACCAGAAGACAAACCCTGAAGAACACTGGCTCTCCATTCCCTAGCAGCATAGCTGTCAATGGCTCCTCAAAGAGTGGTGTGAGCTCATGAGTTCACATTCATGCTGGAACATTGACTGGTTCAGTCTTGCTCAGGTCTTGTGCAAGAAACCACAGCTGCTGTTCATGGGTGAAACGGTCCTGTCATGTACAGAAGTTATTTTACCCCAGTCCTCCGAACCTCTCTCTCTCTGTATTTCCTTCACCTTGTGGGGACAGTCATAATGTAGATGTACAATTTGTAGCTCAGTACTCCACAGACACTCATTTTCTGCTCTTTAGTTATGGGTCTCTGTATTAACCATCATTTGCTACCAAACAAATTTATCTGATGATAGCTGAGAGATTCACTAGGTATGAGTATAGAGTATTTAGAAAATAGTTTGATCCTGTGCCCACTTGTCAAAATAATGAGTAGATCACCTCTAGGGCCTCAGAAACTACTCAGGCACACAGTTTTTGGCTAGATTGCCAGGCATGAGTTCAATTTTGTAAAGCAGGCTTTTAATTTATTCAGAAAGTGTATAATATTCCTCCACTGTTATGTCAGTGGTCATATCTTGCCACATTTGTACTCTCCTGGTTCATAGCTAGATGAGACTGTTGATGACTTTTCTACCTGAGAAGCCTACACAGAATCTTCCTGAACTATGGAAACTAGTTAGTGGGGAGGAAGTTTCCAGATCACTGCCAGTTAGATTTTTCCATGTCCTGTGATCAAACTGTGTGGTCTCTTCAGCAATGGGTTTTTACCATCAATTTATAGTGAGTAACCAAGAGCAATCTGGCCAGGCTCTTATTTTTCCTCCTCAGGATTGAACAAATGAGAAACTCATGACCAGTGTTGTGCTTTAAATTCCAGATAGCTTCTGGACCAAAGAGTTTTGTATTCACTGCACAAAGAGGCGGAGGAGAAAGTGAATGTTTCCTACATACTTGTTCCAATGAAAGACAAGATGGAATTCTGCAGTCATGGGTCCTGGACTGTTGAGAGCTAGACTTTTGGCTATGGGAACCTAGAAGCTTAAATCCTAAAGTTCTGTATCTGGGCAGACGTATGCTGGTGGCTTGCGTGTCCCTAGGCCCAGGCAATGCCAGGACACATGTTTACTGAAATCCCATCCTTCTCTTTCACAGGGTGTGTGAGACATGGTGTGATTCGCCTGGTGCTGCAGCTGCTTTTCTTCATTCTCTTCTCTGGGGTCCTTGTGGCATTTCTTCTCCAAGGTCAGACAGATCTGAGTACCTGGGGTCTTAATGCTATTTGGGGGGTTGGTAATAAAAACAGATTTAGAAAGATGACAAAACTGAAAATGGAACCTGATTCTTCTGTGGCTTCTAAGCATATATCAGGACTCCTCAACCTATAGAGAAAGGGAAATGGAAAAGGGACAGGGGATGGTCTTGACTTCACTTGCTATCTTTTCTGAGTGGCAAGATTCTCTTCTCTCTCTCTCTCTCTCTCTCTCTCTCTCTCATGTGTGTATGCGCATGTATGTACATACACACATGTGTACATACATGCACATGGACCTGTGAAGGTTAGCATACACATGTGTGTGCATTATGTAAATTTCCAGGAGAAAGTCTCAGTGGTCATTGCTCAGATTCTGTCCACCTTTTTGGCAAAAAGGTCTTTTATAATCCTGAGGTCATCAAGCAAGCTAGTCTAGCTGGCAAAGGGGAATCTATCTGCCCTTAAATCTCCAAAGCTGTGATTATGAGTATACACTAGCATACCTGGTTTTTAAAATGTGGGTTC